>NC_036866.1:9798895-9808488 GCF_002910315.2 Salvelinus sp. IW2-2015
TATTACTTCTGACCTTCTTTGACACTGCGTTAACTAACCTCTAGACGAGCTTCAATGCCATACAACTCTCCTTCTGTGGCCTCCAACTGCCTCTTAAATGCAAGTAAACTAAATGCATGCCTCTTCAACGATCGCTTCCCGCCGGACGGTTCTGACTTAGAATATGTGACAACTACAAATACCTTGGTGTCTGGTTAGACTGTAAACTCTCCTTCCAGACGCAACAAAGCATTCTTCACTCATGTTGCCAAACATACCCTCGTAAAAAGACCATCCTACCGATCCTTGACTTCGGCGATGTCATTTACAAATTAGCCTCCAACACTCTACTCAGCAAATTGGATGCAGTCTATCACAGTGCCATCCGTTTTGTCACCAAAGCCCCAATACAACCCACCACTGCAACCTGGATGCTCTCGTTGGCTGGCCCTCGCTTCATATTTGTCGCCCAAACCCACGGCTCCAGTCATCCTATAATAAGTCCTTGCTAGGTAAAGCCCCGCCTTATCTCAGCTCACTACCTTAGCACGCGCTACAGCAGGTATATTTCACTGGTCACCCCCAAAGCCAATTCCTCCTTAGGCCGCCTTTCCTTCCAGTTCTCTGCTGCCAATGACTGGAACGAATTGCAAAAATCACTGAAGCTGGAGACCCATATCTCCCTCACTAACTTTAAGCACCAGCCGTCAGAGCAGCTCACAGATCACTGCACCTGTACATAGCCCATCTGTAAATAGCCCATCCAACTTCCTCATCCCCATACTGGTATTTTTTTTGCTCCTTTGCACCCCAGTATCTCTACTTGTACATTTGTCTTTTGCACATCTATCACTCCAGTGTTTAATGGCTAAATTGTAGTTATTTCGCCTATGGCCTATTTATTGCCTACCTCCCTTATCTTACCTCATTTGCACACACTGTATATAGACTTTTTCTCTATTGTATTATTGACTGTATGTTTGTTTAGTCCAGGTGTCACTCTTTTGTTGTTTGTTTGCTTTATCTTGGCCAGGTCGCAGTTGTAAATGAGAACTTGTTCTCAACTAGCCTACCTGGTTAAATAAAGGTGAAATAAAAAAATAAGTAATACTAGATTAACCTCCACACAACAATCTTTAGTATCAGGTTGCCTTTTATTCAGTCGTCTCATTGAGACCACAACCTGGATACGTTCTCTTTTCCTATAAAGTCATGACTAAATCCATTGTTCTCCAAATATCCAAGTAATCACTCCCTCTCTCTCCCTCCTCTGCATAACCCCTCCAGACGGGCATGTCTGAATGGACCGGCACCTTTCTCCTCCTCCTGGTCAGCGGCTTCTGTAACTTTGCCCAGAATGTCATCGCCTTCAGTGTCCTCAACCTGATCAGCCCGCTGAGCTACGCCGTGGCCAACGCCACCAAGAGGATCATGGTCATCAGCATATCGCTCCTAATGCTACGCAACCCCGTCAGCTCCACCAACATCATGGGCATGATGACGGCAATAGTGGGCGTCTTCCTGTACAACAAGGTGAGTCTCTTTGACATGTTTACATTTACGTTTTAGTTATTTAGCAGATGCTCTTATCCAGTCATTACAATCACTGCATTCAACTAAAATGTGTAAAACAACCACTTATCACAATTATTGCAAGTTAAACCTTAAAATATTCACTGTTTGCTAAATCAGTGCTAGTAAGAAAAGAGAAGTGCGAGTGTGAAGGACTCTTGGCTGGATGGACTCTGTTCATCTTTCGAAAACGTCTAAAACAACCTCTTTTAAATAGTATCTTAAATAAGACATCTGTAGCGTAATACAATAGTATCTGAAATTTTCCAACACTTTGGCCACCAACAACTAATTCAACTTAGTTCATGAAATAGATGAACAATTATATCAAACTCAGCATTCAGCATGCAGGTGTATAATATACAGTTGAAGTCGGAAGTTAACATACATTTATGTTGGGTCATTAACGTCTCTAGGGTATGTGGGACGGCAGCGTCCCACCTCGTCAACAGCCAGTGAAACTGCAGAGCGCCAAATTCAAAACAACAGAAATCCCATAATTTAAATTCCTCAAAATACAAGTATTTTACACCATTTTAAAGATACACTTGTTTGTAAATCCAGCCAAAGTGTCCGATTTCAAAAAGGTTTTACGACGAAAGCACACCAAACGATTATGTTAGTATGAGCCAAAAAGACAGCCATTTTTCATGTTACACAATACATGATATGTTTTGTTCGGTAAAGTTCATATTTATATCCAAAAATCTGAGTTTAGACGGGACGCTCCTGTCTTCACTTGGCAAAAAGCCTGAGAAAATGCAGAGCGCCAAATTAAAATTAATTACTATGAAAATTACTATAAAATCAAACTTTCATTAAAGACATTTAACATTTTTTTCTAATTTAGCAGACGCTCTTATCCAGAGCAACTTACATTCATCTTTAAGATAGTGAGGTGAGACAAACACATAATAATAATAAAATATCCTTGCACTAGTCTTTTCCTACTAGCACAGACTTTGCTGATAACTCCTTTTATTGAGGAAAAATGTACTTACTACAACTGTTTTTGTGGTGAATACACTAATAGTAAATTGCTCTGGATAAGAGCGTCTGCTAAATGAGTAAAATGTCAAATGTGACTGACTGCCTCAAGTATTTTTTACATTGGATACAAGTTTAGACTCGGAGCTAGAAAAGGGTATATCATACACTGCAGTTGAAGAACAATGGGAAATTAATTCTGCTTTGAAAGTTGATAAACTTGTAACCCAACTTTAGAAAATGGCCCTTGAMTGTTTTGGTACACCTACTGGAGAGCTCKTTGTCTACTCCCATTTAAGCGTCGTTCACACTCTTAAGGTTTAGCCCCACCAACCTCTTTAAGGATTCACATGTGAGGCCATGTGGTAGACAATGCTCACGCTGCACAGTGCTCGCTCACGTGCTCTGAAACCCACCCCCACTGTGGAAAGTTTACATACCACATATAACTTTGGGAAATCACACAGAGTAATTTACATCAATGTGTTTTTTTGTCATCCTTTGTTATGTGCTAAGCTATTTTCTTCACTGCCAACAGGCGAAATATGACGCCAACAAGGAAGCTAAGAAAAAGCTGCTGCCTTCCTCCAAGCAGGACATGATGTCCTTTGACAATTTGGGACTGGACAAGACACAGCCCAATGGTTCAGTGCCTTTCTCCCAAGGTTCAGACATTCAGTATGGTCGAAGCAACGTGTTGACTGACCACTTCCAGTACAGCCGGCAGGCCTACACAATGAACTACGGCGCCTCCAACCACCAGTATGTGGTTTAGGCTGGTGGATTTCTCCATGGACATATTGTATTTGTTTCCAGCAGAATTCTTAAACCACCTCTAACAAAAAGAAAGGCAAGTGCTGTAGTATTGCTGAGAGGTAAGTATCAGTCATGAGTTGGCCAGCGTTTTGTCCCAAACATGTTCTCTAACATATTCTCTTCAACTCTTTGTGTTGTATTTATTTTGATATGAACACTTAAAAAGGGATAGGTAAGTCAAAATCAAAGTTTGTCAGATGTTTTCAGACCCCAAATGTTGTCCACTTCCAACCCTGTCCTACATCAACTGTTGCAGATAGTGTCAATCTTTCCAGTTCATTTTGGATTGAGGCATACCACTGGATCTTCATAACAGATGGCTTCGAACATGGATTCGTTTGACAAATTTAGATTTTCGAGTGAACCATGTTTGTTTTTTTGTTTGCTTGCTAAGGAACAGATGTTCTTATTCTTTTTTCTGTGGGAGTTCGCTAACGTGGGAATAATTGTTACTGTAGTTCAAAAATAAATAGTTCACAACTTTAACTGTATATCAAAGACCATGAAATGTTTACCATGCCCATAATGCCTTGTGAATCAGGCTTGTCCTCAAGGTTACATTGACCCCAATTTTATCACAGAAGGCCTGAACATTTTACATTAATGTTTTGCAGAGATTGGCAACATTTCTCCTATACATGTAAAACCGTTTGCTCTTATGACATTTTCTGGTTTGTCTTTAACAAGTGATGGAGGCGTGAAAATGTATATAATCGGTTGTAGGTACAGAAAGGTCCCTTGTTTGAATACCCAATCCGAAAAGGTGAAAAATATTTCTGTGCCCTTGAGCAAGGCCCTTAACCTCCAGAGGTACTACTATGGCTGACAATGTGAAACGACACATTTCACTGCTCTATCCAGTGTATGTGACAAAAACATCTATTTTTTAAATTAATTTTGTTCCATATTTACATATCGGTCATTTAATCAATTTGTATCTGATTGGTAATAGCTGTGTAATATGTCGGTAGAAGGGTCAGGATTGGCAGACTTACTGGATCAGGCTTAAGTTTCAGTAGACTCCACTTGTTTTGCCTGTTTGTCATTTTGTTCCTAATATACACACTTACAATCATGTTCTGATTTAAGGAGTAGTATTTCCTCCTGCATGCGAGTAATTTAGCCTACAGGGAACAATAGCTGTTTTTCAAAGCTGGTGTGACGCACCTGAACTGGTTATTTAATTTGCAAATCAATGGAAGATGTGACGGAGACTAACTAACTTGTGTGAAGCTCTACCAAAATGTTATCCTTGTTGACTATAAAACGAATATTCTTCTAGTCCAACTTTTTTATTTGAGTTTGCGTGTTTCAATTTGTTACAGCACATTCAAGCATTTTAAGTGGAGAATTCCTTTGCTGTTTCCTAACGGCAGGAAAGTTGGATCTAACCTGATTTTATTGCATGTTCAGCGACTGGCCGGCAACAAACTACATGCTGAGATTTTGAAAAAGCATTTGCTGTTTACCATAAATACAAATAATGTATTTAAATATCCCCCTATGGTATGTGCTGTATCGTTATGGATGGCTGCACAGAGGATCCATGTGTATTTACACATTTAAGGAACGCTTGTGTGGAATTCTCAGGTAGTTCCAAGCTTATCATAGTCCATTTAGTGAAACTTCCATATCATTTAGTTCAGCAGGTTTGGTCTGTTTACGTAATGAAATTCATACTGGCGTGGTGATTAGGCTATGGGGATTTGAATACATTTGACTGTCACTTATGCCTGTTCTCTGCATGTCCTCATGAATGAGTTTTGACTTGACTTTGTCCTATCATTGTCTTTGTCTTCTCTGTAAAGATGATTCAAATGTAGAAATCTGTCATTGGATAACAAATGTTTTATTTGTTGAAGGAAGGTCAAATGTTGGCGCCACGACTTGGATTCTACGAAATCAATTTTGTCACCTTTAACATAAGATGTTTTGAAGAGCTGTGGTAAGTCAGCTTGGATCCCATCTTATTTTGTATTATTGTTTGTCATTCTGTTCAAATGTCTCAAGGTCGCTTCTTAAATCTATGGTTGAGTTTGTCACGTCCTTACGCAAGGTGCCAAATGGAAGGAGCTACCTGGCTCAAGTGCATCACAAGGATTCTTTTTTTTACTCTAGTTTTTTGACCCAGTAGCATGGAGTGATGAATTCTGATGTGCATTATGTATATGTTTAATTTAACGTAAAGCCTAATTTGTCTATACAGTAAGCTAATGGATAACACTTTGAACATGAGAATTTAGAGAAACTTTGTTAGTTCTGGAACGGTATTTGCTATGAGGTTATTTACTGGAATGTACATTTGGATATGTGGGGTTTGCTTTGTAAAAGTTGTATAAAATGCAATTTTTTTTCTGTGTTTTAAATAATCTTGAAAAACTGAATTTTTACTGAACCAATGTTTATAGATTTTTATTTATGGTGTCTAGGTACAGAAAAGTATACATAAGTGCAACCATGCACAGTGTTGTCTGCTTACGTTTAGTAAATACTATTTTAAAATGTCTAAAAAAAATAAATGCATTGTGAAATGAATGTATGATTTCATTTTCTTGATAAAGGTGAGCTATACATTGAATGCATAGTAAACATTTATTTGACTTTGGACAGGTGGGTGCTTACATTGGTAAAGGATGAAGGTGAGTCTCATCTATCACTTTTGACAATTCTAATGATGATCATCTATGTTCAATGCATTGTTTAACTAAACGCTTCAGCCTATCCAATTGCCAACTGTAATCGTAACATATCACACTAACTGTAATTCGCCTAGTTAAATAAAGTAATAAATATACAATAAAGCAAGTGCTCCCTCTTGTGTCAAGAATAAGAATAGACTTTTAACAAGTTTATATTATTTCCCCTCCATATCTAACTTTCAGGCATATTTCATTATTGCTTGGATGAGGACAATAGGACTTCGTATTGGTGGAATTAACTACCAACCACAAAGGAGTCTGTAAGTGGAAATGTAGCTTTGTATCCATTTTGTAGCTACACCTATCCATTTTCACCATGCCATAGGGGTGGGTAGGGCTATGTAATTCAGAAATGGAGAGATGGAAACTTTCCCCTTACATTTATCTAACAACTATTACTCAGACTTGCGGCTGCTGTTCCACTTTACTCTTCTCACAAAGTATGCACCGGTTAATTTCCCCTCATGGATTTAAAAGGAACGAGTGGAAAATCTCTCCAGCTGCTTTCACCAGTCTTATACTTTTAATTGATATTTAACACTTTTGTAATCTAGTCCCTAAAGCATGAGAGGAAGTGAACACTTCTGGGTGAAAGGGTAGAGAACAGGAACACAACCCAGGAGAACTAGTCATCTCCCTGGGGATGAGGCACACTCCCACAACCTCCATGACAATTTTCAAAAAGCTAGATTTGTTGTTGAGTCACTTCACTCCTGAGATGCATAGCTGCTGCACAGTGTTTCGAATTCAGTCCAATCAAAGCTTTAGAGGAGAAAAACATGTGGAAATCCAGCCTGGTCTCATCCCACTGGACACAGACGTCAATTCAACATCTGTTCCACATTTGTTCCAACAGTGTGCCCAGTGGGATAGACTAGATGTAACATAGGGAATGTAAATCCTGGAAACTCATTAGTATGATATGTTACATTTTGGAATGGTTACTTAAGGTAATGAAAATAAGGCGGTTGGTTGGGCGTTTAGCTCGAACGCCTAGCACCCCAAAGGTTGCGTGTTCAAATCTCATCGACCACTTTAGCATTTTGCAACTATTGTACTTACTACTTTTTTGTTGTTGCTACTTTGCAACTACTTAGCCACCTAGCTAACATTAGCCACAACAAATAGGAATTCGTAACATATCATACTAGCTGTAATTTGTAACAAATGAAATGGTTGGACATCCACAAATTAATACATACTGTACCAAATGTAACGTACACTTAGTATACCAAACAGTAGGAATATCTTCCTAATATTGAGTTACACCCCCTTTTTCCCTCAGAACAGCCTCAATTTGTCGGGGCATGGACCCTACAAGGTGTCAAGTGTTCCACAGGGATGCTGGCACATGTTCACGCCAATGCTTCCCATAATTGTGTCAAGTTGGCTGGATGTCCTTTGGGTGGTGGACCATTCTTGAGACACACTGTTGAGGGGGAAAAACCCAGCAGCGTTACAAGTCTTGACACACTCAAACCGGTGCGCCTGGCACCTACTACCATACCCTGTTCAAAGGCACTTACATTTTTGGTCTTACCCATTCACCCTCTGAACAGCACACACACAACCCATTTCTCAAGGCTTTAAATGTCCTTTAGCCGGTCTCCTCCCCTTCATCTACACTGGTTGAAGTGAATTTAACAGGTGACATCAATAAGGCTTTCACCTGGATTCACCTGGTCAGTCTGTCATGGAAAGAGCAGTTGTTCCTAATGTTTTAAATACTCAACGTATACGAGATGGAGGGAGACAGACTTACATTTACTATGTTACGTCTATGCTTGAGTCCAGGTTGCATCTTCCTGCTCCTCTGAGGTTGTTTACACCTCTGCAGAAGAGGCACCAAAGTGTCTATGAAACGTCTGCTTTTTTAGCGTTGGTGAAGGGTAGATCCAGGAAATTTTACTTGACATCTTGTGCATTAACTACCTTTGAGATTGATCCATTAGCCCCTCAAGGGTCTGATATGCAGTAACTAATCACACTATCAGCAAGGGTCTTGGTTTAACAAGTAATGGACACTATGTGGCTTCAATGGGGGAAAAACAGGTTCTCTCAGAACAAGCTTAACATACTCAAAACCTGATAATTCCTTAGACCCACTCTCAGCTAATTGATACACCCAACACATGGTTTAGAACAGGGTTCCCCAACTTGCAGTGGTTTTATTTGCCCCCCCCCCCCCCCCAAGTTTTCTGAGCAAAAAAAATATATTTACAGTTGAAGTCTGAAGTTTACATACACCTTAGCCAAATACATTTAAACTCAGTTTTTCACAATTCCTGACATTTATCCTAGCAAAAATTCCCTGTCTTAGGTCAGTTAGGATCACCACTTTATTTTAAGAATGTGAAATGTCAGAATGATAGTGAGAGAATGATTTATTTCAGCTTTTATTTCTTTCATCACATTCCCATTGGGTCAGAAAGTTTACATACAAATTGAGTGTATTTGGTAGCATTGCCTTTTAAATTGTTTAACTTGGGTCAAATGTTTTGGGTAGCCTTCCACAAGCTTCCCACAATAAGTTGGGTGAATTTTGTCCCATTCCTCCTGACAGAGCTGGTGTAACTGAGTCAGGTTTGTAGGCCTCCTTGCTCGCACAGCCTTTTTCAGTTCAGCCCACACATTTTCAATAGGATTGAGGTCAGGGCTTTGTGATGGCCCCTCCAATACCTTGACTTTGTTGTCCTTAAGCCATTTTGCCACAACTTTGGAAGTATGCTTGGTCATTGGAAGGATATTGACCTCATCCAGTCAGTAGAGGATGCCTGGTTATTCTTTAAAAATGCCTTCCTCACCATCAAGAAATTTAGAACCAGGAACAGATACAGCCCTTGGTTCTCTCCAGACCTGACTGCCCTTAACCAACACAAAAACATCCTGTGGCGTTCTGCATTAGCATCGAACAGCCCCCGTGAAATGCAACTTTTCAGTGAAGTTAGAAACCAATATACACAGGCAATTAGAAAAGCCAAGGCTAGCTTTTCAAGCAGAAATTTTCTTCCTGCAACAACAAACTCAAAAAAATTCTGGGACATTGTAAAGTCCATGGAGAATAAGAGCACTCCGCCCAGCTGCCCCTGCACTGAGAGATAGGAAACTCTGTCACTAACGATAAATCCACTATAATTGAGAGTTTCAATAAGCATTTTTCTACGGCTGGCCATGCTTTCCACCTGGCTACCCTACCCCGGTCAACAGCACTGCACCCTCCACAACAACTCGCCCAAGCCTCCCCATTTCTCCTTCTCCCAAATCCAGCAAACTGTATTCTGAAAGAGCTGCAAATCTGGACCCCACAAATCAGGCGGCTAAATAATTATCTGCTGAATTGTTGCAACCCCTAACTTACTAGACTGTTCAACCTCTCTTTCGTGTCGTCTGAGATTCCCAAAGATTGGAAAGCAGCTGCGGTCATCCCCCTCTTCAAAGGGGGGGACATCTGACCCAAACTGCTACAGACCTATATCTTATCTACCCTGCCTTTCTAAGGTCTTCGAAAGCCACAGTTAACAAACAGAACAACCACAACCA
>NC_036866.1:9808513-9811786 GCF_002910315.2 Salvelinus sp. IW2-2015
TTTCGATGGATGTTTTAAAAATGCCTTCCTCACCATCAAGAAAATTAGAACCAGGAACAGATACAGCCCTGGTTCTCTCCAACCTGACTCCCTTAACCAACACAAAAACATCCTGTTGCGTTCTGCATTAGCATCGAACAGCCCCGTGAAATGCAACTTTTCAGTGAAGTTAGAAACCAATATACACAGGCAATTAGAAAAGCCAAGGCTAGCTTTTCAAGCAGAAATTTTCTTCCTGCAACACAAACTCAAAAAAATTCTGGGACTGTAAAGTCCATGGAGAATAAGAGCACCTCCGCCCAGCTGCCCACTGCACTAGAATAGGAAACTCTGTCACTAACGATAAATCCACTATAATTGGAAGTTTCAATAAGCATTTTTCTACGGCTCCATGCTTTCCACCTGCTACCCCTACCCCGGTCAACAGCACTCACCCTCCACAACATACTCGCCCAAGCCTCCCCATTTCTCTTCTCCCAAAATCCAGCAAACTGATATTCTGAAAGAGCTGCAATAATCTGGACCCCCACAAATCAGCCGGAGCTTAAATTAATACTGCTGAAAAGTTGTTGCAACCCCTTAGCCTAATACAGACCTGTCAACCTGCTCTTTCGTTCGTCTGAGATCCCAAAGATTGGAAAGCAGCTGCCGTCATCCCTCTCTTCAAAGGGGGGACACTCATATGACCAACAAACTGCTACAGACCATATATCTATCCTTACGCCTGCCTTTCTTAAGGTTTCGGAAAGCCCAAGTTAACAAACAGAACACCAACCATTTCGGCGCACCACCGTAAACCTCTCGCCTATGCAGATTCTGGTTTCAAGGTCTGGTCATGGTCTGCACCTCCCAGCCAACGACTCAAGCGTTCTTAAATGATCATCATAACCGCATCGATAAAAAAATACTGCTGCGAGCTCGTAGTTGCAGACCTTGGCAAGGCTTTCGACTGTTCCCCCTCCATCACCACATCCCTACGCAGACTCAACAGCCTTGTTCTCGAAATGATTGCCTCGCCTGGTTCACCAACTACTTCTCCGACAGAGTTCAGTGTGTCAAATCTGAGGGCCTGTTGTCCGGGCCTCTGACAGTCTCTATGGGGGTGCCACAGGGTTCAATTCTTGGGCCGACTCTTCTCTGTATACATCAATGATGTCGCTCTTGCTGCTGGTGAGTCTCTGATCCACCTCTACGCAGATGACACTATTCTGTATACTTCTGGCCCTTCTTTGGACACTGTGTTAACAACCCTCCAGACGAGTTTCAATGCCATACAACTCTCCTTCCGTGGCCTCCAATTGCTCTTAAATATAAGTAAAACTAAATGCATGCTCTTCAACCGATCGCTGCCTGCACCTGCCCGCCCATCCAGCATCACTACTCTGGACAGTTCTGACTTAGAATATGTGGACAACTACAAATACCTAGGTGTCTGCTTAGACTGTAAACTCTCATAAAACATCTCCAATCCAAAGTTAAATCTAGAATTGGCTTCCTGTTTCGCAACAAAGCATCCTTCACCCATGCTGCCAAACATACCATCGTAAAAGTGACCATCTTACCGATCCTCGACTTCAGCGATGTCATTTACAAAATAGCCTCCAACACCCTTCTCAACAAATTTAATGCAATCTATCACAGTGCCATCCGTTTTGTCACCAAAGCCCCATATACTACCCACCACTGCGACCTGTACGCTCTCGTTGGCTGGTCCTCGCTTCATACTCATCGCCAAACCCACTGGCTCCAGGTCATCTACAAGACCCTGTTAGGTAAAGTCCCGCCTTCTCAGCTCGCTGGTCACCATAGCAGCACCCACCCGTAGCACATGTTCCAGCAGGTATATCTCACTTGTCACCCCCAAAGCCAATTCCTCCTTTGGCCACCTCTCCTTCCAGTTCTCTGTTGCCATTGACTGGAACGAAGTACAAAAATCTCTGAAACTGGAAACACTTATCGCCCTCACTAGCTTTAACTTCTTATGGCTGGGGGCAGTATTGAGTAGCTTGGATGAATAAGGTGCCCAGAGTAAACTGCCTGCTACTCAGTCCCAGAAGCTAAGATATGCATATTATTAGTATATTTGGATAGAAAACACTGAAGTTTCTAAAACTGTTTGAATGATGTCTGAGTATAACAGAACTCATATGGCAGGCAAAAACCTGAGAAGTTCAACTCATCGCCTATCGAATATACAGTGGGATATTGGTCATATTGCACTTCCTAAGACTTCCACTAGATGTCAACAGTCTTTAGAACATTGTTTGATGCTTTTACTGTGAAGGAGGGGGGAATGAGGGCTCTTTGAGTCAGGGGTCTGGCAAAGTGCCATGAGCTGACCATGTGCGTTGACGTGAGAGTTAGCTTGCGTTCCATTGCATTTCTGAAGACAAAGGAATTCTCCGGTTGGAACATTATTGAAGATTTATGATAAAAACATCCTAAAGATTGATTCTATACATCGTTTGACATGTTTCTACGGACTGTAACGGAACTTTTTGACTTTTCGTCTGCTCGCGTGTCATGAATTTGGATTACTGGGCTAAACGCGTGAACAAAAAGGAGGTATTTGGACATAAATGATGGACTTTATCGAACAAATCAAACATTTATTGTGGAACTGGGATTCCTGGGAGTGCATTCTGATGAAGATCATCAAAGGTAAGTGAATAATATTTATAATACTATTTCTGACTTTGTTGACTCCACAACATGGCGGATATCTGCATGCTTGATTTGTTGTCTGAGCGCTTACTCAGATATTGCATGGTGTGCTTTTTCAGTAAAGGTTTTTGAAATCTGACACAGCGGTTGCATTAAGGCAGTGCTTCCTCAATTATTTTCTGTTACGCCCCCCCCTAGGAAGAAGTAAAGCATTTCGCGCCCCCCCAACTCTCCGCCGCGACTGTAAATAGTATAATTTGTCTATAAAATTTATAAGTACACCTCTGCATAACATGTATCCTTATTAACATTAAAGAAAACAAAAAAATAAAGAAATATAGATCAACTTACAACAACGAATAACTTATTAAACATTGTTTTTTAGTCGGTAACAGAAAAGACTTAAAGTGCATCAATTTGCCTGAACACAACAGACAGCACAACATATGTTTAAAGTGCATCAGACCTTATTTAAACTTTAAACATTTTTTGACCATTTATACTGTAAAATAGAAATATAATCAATAAATAATAATACATTCAAATTGATCACAAAATTAATCAGGAGCACAATATGAAACACTGACCTATAAACAAAAATGAATAAAA
>NC_036866.1:9818759-9824196 GCF_002910315.2 Salvelinus sp. IW2-2015
TGTTGTTGTTACGTGTGGAGAGACCACTGTAATGTTTATACAGTGAATTATAAGTGAATGATCTGTCTGTAAGCAATTGTTGAAAAAATGACTTGTGTCACGCGCAAAGTAGATGTCCTAACTGACTTGCCAAAACTATAGTTTGTTATCAAGAAATTTGTGAAGTGGTTGAAAAACTAGTTTAATGACTCCAACCTAAGTATGTAAACTTCCGACTTCAACTATATATACTATATATATATATATATATATATATACGTATCAGTCAAGTTTGGCACACCTACTCATTCCACCCCATTATGTTAATTGTTTTATATATCCAAATACACCCAATGTATTTATGCAAATTAAAGACAAATTATTTAAATTTAACATAAAACATAAATTCTTGGCCCAAATGACAACACGTCAATGTTTCAAATGCGTTCTTCCTGAACGACTGAGAAAATGAATGTAATCTGAGGAAAAATGGTAAACATATGTTGTGCTGTCTGTTGTTGAAGAGATGCAGGAGGAGGCTCTGAAGCTGGTGCTTTTGCATCTGGAGGACAGCTTTGCTCTATCCAGGAAGGTCCTAGTGCTGTTTATGGTTCAGAGGTTAGAGCCAGGCCTCCAAGACCAGCATAGGCCACGTGGTACAGCTTCTCTACAGGGCCTCCTGTTTTAAGGTAGGTCTGACACTACCTACAAACATACAGTACCAGTCAAAAGTTTGGACACCTACTCATTCAAGGGTTTCCTTTATTTTTACTATTTCCTACATTGTAGAATAATAGTGAAGACATCAAAACTATGAAGTAACACATATGGAATCATGTAGTAACCAAAAAAGTGTTAACCTCTCTAGGGTATGTGGGACGGTAGCGTCTCACCTCGTCAACAGCCACTGAAACTGCAGGGCGCCAAATTCTAAACAACAGAAATCCCATAATAAAAACATACAAGTATTTTACACCATTTTAAAGATACTCTTGTTGTAAATCCAGCCACAGTGTCCGATTTCAAAAAGGCTTTATGACGAAAGCAAACCAAACGATTATGTTAGGTCAGAGCCAAGTCACAGAAAAACACAGCCATTTTTCCAGCCAAAGAGAGGAGTCACAAAAAGCAGAAATATAGATCAAATTAATCACTAACCTTTGATGCTCTTCATCAGATGACACTCATAGGACTTCATGTTACACAATACATGTATGTTTTGTTCGGTAAAGTTCATATTTATATCCAAATATCGGAGTTTACTTTGGCGCGTTACGTTCAGTAGTTCCAAAACATCCGGTGATTTTGCAGAGAGCCACATCAATTTACAGAAATAGTCATGATAAATGTTGATAAAAATACAAGTGTTATACATGGAATTTTAGATCCACTTCTCCTTAATGCAACCGCTGTTTCAGATTTCAAAAAAACTTTACGGAAAAAGCAAACCATGCAATAATCTGAGTCCGGCGCTCAGACGACAAATCAACCCAAAGAGAGATCCGCCATGTTGGAGTCAACAGAAGTCAGAAATAGCATTATAAATATTCACTTACCTTTGATGATCTTCATCAGAATGCACTCCCAGGAATCCCAGTTCCACAATAAATGTTTGTTTTGTTCAATAATGTCCATTTATGTCCAAATTCCTCCTTGTTGTTCGCTCGTTCAGTACACAATCTAAACTCACGACGTGCATGCAAGTCCAGCGGAAAGTACGGACGAAAAGTCCAAAAAGTTATATTACAGTCCGTAGAAACATGTCAAACGAAGTATAGAATCAATCTTTAGGATGTTTTTAACATAAATCTTCAATAATGTGCCAACCGGAGAAAGAAATGCAATGGAACTCAAGCTAACTCTCACATGAACGCGCATGGTGAGCTCGTGGCACTCTGGGAGAGACCTTACTCAATCCCCTCTCATTCGCCCCCACTTCACAGTAGAAGCATCAAACAAGGTTCTAAAGACTGTTGGCATCTAGTGGAAGCMTTAGGAAGTGCAACATGACCCCATTTCCACTGTATCTTGGATAAGCAAAGAGTTGAAAACCTACAAACCTCAGATTCCCCACTTCCTGGTTGGAATTTTTCTCAGGTTTTTGCCTGCCATATGAGGTCTGTTATACTCAGACATCATTCAAACAGTTTTAGAAACTTCAGTGTTTTCTATCCAAATCTACTACTAATATGCATAACCTAGGATCTGGGCCTGAGTAGCAGGCAGTTTACTCTGGGCACGCTTTTCATCCGGACGTGAAAATACTGAGGTTAAACAAACAAATCAAAGCTGTCATCAAGGCAAAGGGTGGCTACTTAGAAGAATCTCAAATATAAAATATATTTTGATTTGTTTAACACTTTTTTGGTTACTATATGATTACATATGTGTTATTTCATAGTTTTGATGTCTTCACTATTATTCTACAATGTAGAATAATAGTTTTCTTTTAAAATAAAAAGCCTTGAACGAGTAGGTGTCAACTTTTGGCTGGTACCGTATATATATATATTTTTTAACATTTTTATTGTTGGACATGTAAAAACACCTAGACATGAAAATACTGTAAAAACCACAGGATATGAGTTGCATGTGATTTTAATTTAAGAAATCTGTACCCACGTATTCCCACCATAATAGAGAGACACGTGATCGTATACATATGTAAGCAAGGTTTAAAATGATTGTTAGTCAAACATATCTGTTTGGGCTTCTTGCCCAAATTGTATAACAATTCCAGTGGGTCAGAAGTTTACTGTGCCTTTAAACAGCTTGGAAAATTCCAGAAAGAAGGATCTGGAGAAGGTCTGTCTGGAGGAGTGGGCCAAAATCCCTGCTGCAGTGTGTGCAAACCTGGTCAAGAACTACAGGAAAYGTATGATCTCTGTAATTGCAAACAAAGGTATCAAATACTTATGTCATGCAATAAAATGCAAATTAATTACTAAAAAATCATACAATGTGATTTTCTGGATTTTTTTTCCATCTCTCACAGTTGAAGTGTACCTATGATAAAAAATTACAGACCTCTACATGCTTTTGTAAGTAGGAAAACCTGCAAAATCGGCAGTGTATCAAATACTTGTTCTCCCCACTGTATATCCCACTTATGAAACTCCTCCTTCTCTCCAATCCTTGCATCTAATGGTTCCACAGGAAGAGGGTAGTAAACCTTTATTACTCCCTTCAGGGGATCTGAACTCACCTCCTGACCTCAACCCCTCCTTCGCCTAGTCCACAGATGTCCACCTGCCTCCCCGATAGCAATCTTTTGTTCTCCTCCCATCCACCCAGCACATTCCACAGCCACTCTGTCTTTCTACAGATCTCACTCCTTATATTATATGCTTCTGATCTATCATTTATTTAATATTGCGATGTTCAAAGTTTAGCTGACTGCTGATTCCAACAACATTCAGTTAGACTTGATATCGGACAATCTGGGGGAAGTGGGGAATATTGGCGTGCTTGAAATACTTTGCAAATGCAATTTATTTGTATTTGAAAACTGAAATGGTTTATTCATTCCTTTTCAGTAGACACTCTTATACAGAGCAATTTACAGTAGTGAGTGCATACATTTTCATACTGTTCCCCTGTGGGAATCGAACCCACAACCCTTGCATTGCAAACGCCATACTCTACCAACTGAGCCACATCATCACAAACCACTTGATATATCAATGTGCTCAATTACTGTATTGTGCATTGTTTTTCTTCATGATGATGGAAAGTCTACAGGTACAAACCTAGATGTCCAACCTATGTACAATACAGTAATATACATTTACATGAAGTGGTTTGTAAGAGTGGTAAAAGGTACTGCACAAAAGTGGTTGTTTTTCATGTTATTTGATCAAGAAAAATATTTTATTTGATGTGAATGTTGTGTGTTTTCCCATAACTTTGCACCTTTTCATATAAATGTTTGAGGACAGGGTTTTGTTATTTCTGGATATCATTAGAATGACAATTGCAGAGAAAGAAACAGGGCAACAACTCTTATAATTCCAACTATTGAATCCTGCAAGATACTGTTCTTAATTATACAGCTACCTTTTTTGCCAAAGCAGAGATGCTGAAAAAACGTTTTGTCCCATTACATCTATTTCGGTCCGCTAATATTACATTTTTTATTTTTTTTAATTAATTGTATTGATATATACAGTGCATTCCGGAAAGTAGTCGTACCCCTTGACTTTTTTCACATTGTGTTACGTTACAGCCTTATTCTAAAATGGAGTAAATATTTTTTCCCCTCAAATCTACAGACAATACCCCATAATGACAAAGTGAAAACAGGTTTTTAGAAATGTTAGCAAATGTATTAAAACAGGAATACCTCATTTACATAAGTATTCAGACCATTTGCTATGAGACTTGAAATTGAGCTCAGGTGCATCCTGTTGCCATTGATCATCCTTGATTGGAGTCCACCTGTGGTAAATTCAATTCATTTGACATGATTTGGAAAGGCCCACACCTGTCTATATAAGGTACCACAGTTGACAGTGCATGTCAGAGCAAAAACCAAGCCATGAGGTTGAAGGAATTGTCTGTGGAGCTCCGAGACAGGATTGTGTCAAGGCACAGATCTGGGGAAGGGTACCAAAACATTTATGCAGCATTGAAGGTCCCTAAGAACCAGTGGTGGGCCGTCAGGGCCTGCAAGGCCTTCTCTGCTGGCCTAAACATCATCAGAATATAATTTTTTTTTAAATATATTTTCCCACAAATATGTATTAAATTATTCCCCAGAGTAAGAGTTATACTCTTCATTTCATAGCTTTCCTCTTGGTTGCACTGCTTCCAGCCCCAGGTTGAGATTTGGAGGGCTTGTCTTTATGTTAGATCTTTTATCCAAACATATTCAGCCATCATGTGTTGCCAGGGGTCTAAAATCTGCCCTCAGGCCTTCAGAATCAACAGTGCGGGCGCTTGTCGCTTATAGTGAATGGAAATGAAAATTTAGTGTCAACCAATCAGCTTTAGAGTTGGCTATTGTACGCCTTCTGGCTGGCTCCAGTTACACAGGAGCCAGCTAGCAGGCGTAGTGCGTGCACGTCTTTTGATTGGATTACCAATATTGAGAGGCAGGTCCTATGGAGATCTAGGAAACTGAATTTGATAAACGAATTAATTCGCGTACTACTAAGCTGTTTTTTCAACCCACAATGGCGGAAGGAGGAGAAGATATCGATTTGGTCGAGGATATAATTATAACGCCATTCTCAAGACGAACTTTTCAAGAAAAGTTAGACATTGTAAGGAGAGGTCGCCCGACGCCACAAAGCCTGTCACAGGCGGGAAAGGGCTTCGTTCGCTCGCCACTTTCAAAGTTTCTGCAAAGCCAGTGTGCTCCAAACACCAAATGATCACTTGCAAATTAATAGGCAGTTCCCAGCAGTACAGTTTGCAGTGCTTCTCGGACCAAGAGCCATTGACAGCGGCTCGTAGT
>NC_036866.1:9829184-9953479 GCF_002910315.2 Salvelinus sp. IW2-2015
AGGTGAAGGGAAATATTGAAAAGACTCATTGATTGTGTCATGTTTTTGGGTAAACACTGTTTACCCAAAAATGTCAATTTGTCAATTTCAAGGTGACGCAACGCCTGGTTATACTGCGTTTCTGTCTAAATGTATAGTTTCTAGAGCCATGACATCATAATGATGGTAATAAGAGGTGGATTAATTCGGGTGGGACTGTGTAATACCTCACTGAAGGCCCAGGCCCCAGGCCCACGGCACGCCACTGCTAAGAACACAGTGGCCTCCATCATTCTTAAATGGAAGAAGTTTGGCGCCACCAAGACTCTAGAGCTGGCTGCCTGGCCAAACTGAGCAATCGGGGAGAAGGGCCTTGGTCAGGGAGGTGACCAAGATCCCAAGAACCAGAGTTCCTCTGTGGAGATGGGAGAACCTTCCAGAAGAACAACCATCTCTGCAGCACTCCACCAAGCAGGCCTTTATGGTAGAGTGGCCACTCCTCAGTAAAAGGCACACGACAGCCCGCTTGGAGTTTGCCAAAAGGCATCTAAAGCAATTTTCTCTGGTCTGACGAAACCAAGATTGAACTCTTTGGCCTGAATGCCAAGCGTCACATCTGGAGGAAACCTGGCACCATCCCTACGGTGAAGCATGGTGGTGGTAGCGTCATGTGGTGGGGATATCTTTCAGCTGCAGGGACTGGGAGACTATTCAGGATCAAGGGAAAGATGAACGGCGCAAAGTACAACGAGATCCTTGATGAAAACCTGCTCAGGACCTGAGACTGTGTCGAAGGTTCACCTTCCAATAGGACAACGACCCTAAGCACACAGCCAAGGCAATGCAGGAGTAGCTTCGGGACAAGTCTCTGAATGTCCTTGAGTGGCCCAGCCAGAGCCCGGACTAGAACATCTCTGGAGTGACCTGAAAATAGCTGTGCAGCGATGCTCCCCATCCAACCTGACAGAGCTTGAGAGGATCTGCAGAGAAGAATGGGAGAAACTCCCCAAATACAGGTGTGCCAAGCGTCATACACAAGAAAACTCGAGGCTGTAAGCGCTGCCAAATGTGCCAGAACAAATTATTGAGTGAAGGGTCTGAATACTCATCTTGTTTTTGCTTTATCTTTATGGGGTATTGTGTGTAGAGTGATGAAGAGAAACATATATTTGATCAATTTTAGAATAAGGTTGTAAGGTAACAAAATGTTGAAAAAGTCAGAGGTCTGAATGCTTTCCGAATGTACTGTATTTTTTCATTCTGATTTTTCAGGGGCTGCTGCAGCCCTACTTGTTAGCTATGTTTGTCCCCCCTGCGTGATGTGGGCGCAATGGGAGACTGGCTGTTAGTTGATTGATGTTGGTGCTGCTGTACAGTGCTTCAAAGGTATGTGAACACATTCGTTTTTTAAATTTAACCTTTATTTAACTAGGCAAGTCATGGGTGTTTGTTTGGTAGTGGAAAGTCCTTTGTGAGGATTTGACTGGCAACATGGGTTCTTTGCCTTTTCGACCACTGTAAACCCGTTTAGATAATCTCCGAATCTTACTGAACAGAGTCCTTCTCAGCAAAATGTAGATCCAAGGGTCAAGGATGGCGTTGACGGCGGCAATCCGTATAGCCTTCAAATCTGCATGGGAATTATCTTCCCGTGATATCTGGTTAGCAAATACGCGTACCTACAACAGCATAACAAGAGATATGCCCATTAGACCCACTGCTTTCCTCTTAGACAAACTAAATTAACATATACAATATTAAGACGTTCCTTACCACCAGCGGCGCTGAGCAACCTAAAACAACCATCGAGGTCACCACGAGCACCGTCATCATTTGGGCTTCCACGCCGGAGGAAAGCGCTGTCCAATGCGCCAGTGTGCTCCCTCTAGTAACTGGACGTTGGATTTTCCTGCGATGCATTATCAATAGAGTGCCACAAACTGCAAAGTTGAGGACTATCGTCATCAATATGAGTAGAAAACTCACACTTGCATATAAAAACGAATAGGCTGCAGACAACGGCTCATGAGCCATCCAGTTGATGAAGCACCAGGTTTTGGAGGGCTGGCTCATGCTTTCAGTCATACCCATCACTGGAAGACAACAAAATAGAATGTTGCTGAGATAAATGCAAAACAAGCACTTGCGCGCAAACTGTTGGCCAATTCCCCATCTTTGGTATGTGTAAGGGCAGCATATTGCGAGGTAGCGCTCAACAGACATTGCGCATATAATACTTAGTCCTGCCACTCCGAAGAACAGCAACAAAAATGAATGGAATTCACAAAGATGACGGTCATAGAGTACATTTTTATCGAGGTAAGTGGCTATGGTGATTGGGCTGGCCAGACAAGTCCCAAGAAGATCGGTGACAGCCAAACCGCAAACTAATGCGAAGAACGCGGACGGCTTGCGCCCTTGCTTAGATCCAGATAGAGCGCCTATTGCTATTGTATTTCCAATGACACCAACTGCAAACATAAATACAGGTAAAGCCATGGCTGCAGCTGACTTGTCAGTGTGTGTAGTGAAATTACTTGTATCGTTCATGTTTTCCGTTCCAAAAGAAAGCTATCCAATGGGCGTTATTTGTTCCTTTCTTTTAGACAGATGCTCCTTACTTCTTGAGTCCATTACAATCCAAGCAGGTTATTGACAAATGTGTTTTCTCTTGTAAAATCCCTATTTCATGATTGCTGTTCAATAGCCTACATTGACATCAACCTTTGAAATATCCCGTTGATGGAAAAACTTGGAAATGCGCTCTTGACGCCCAGCAATCTGGTACTAATAGATATATCATAGCCAGTGGGGCGCAGAGCCAGGCGGCCCTATACGCCCACTTCACAAGTTGCGTAGGGCCCCGCCTATCCCTCGTGTCAAGCGGGTGTTAATGTTTACAACTTCGATGAGAGGATTATTTTTTTAACATTTTATTTAACCTTTATTTTACTAGGCATGTCAGTTAAGAACAAATTCGTATTTACAATGAGGGCCTACCAAAAGGCCTCCTGTGGTGATGGGCCTGGGATAAAAAATAAAAAATATATATATATATATATATATATATATATATATATATATATATATATATATATATATATATAAATAAATACAGGGCAAAACACACATCACAACAAGAGAGACCTAAGACAACAACATAGCAAGGCAGCAACACATGACAACACAGCATGGTAGCAACACAACATGACAACAACATGGTAGCAACACAATGTGGTAGCAGCACAACACATGGTACAAACATTATTGGGCACAGACAAAGTCCAAGAAGGTAGAGACAACAATACATCACACAAAGCAGCCACAACTGTCAGTAAGAGTGTCCATGATTGAGTCTTTGAATGAAGAGATTGAGATAAAACTGTCCAGTTTGAGTGTTTGTTGCAGCTCGTTGCAGTCGTTCGCTGCAGCGAACTGAAAAGAGGAGTGACTCATGGATGTGTGCGCTTTGGGAACCTTTAACAGAACGTGACTGGCAGAATGGGTGTTGTATGTGGAGGATGAGGGCTGCAGTAGATATCTCAGGTAGGGAGGAGTGAGGCCTAAGAGGGTTTTAGAAATAAGCATCAACCAGTGGGTCTTGCGATGGGTATACAAAGATAACCTGTTTACAAAGGAGTATAGAGTGCAGCGATGTGTCCTATAAGGAGCATTGGTGGCAAATCTGTTGGCCAAATGGTAAAGAACATCTAGCCGCTCGAGAGCACCCTTACCTGCCGATCTATAAATTATGTCTCCGTAATCTAGCATGGGTAGGATGGTCATCTGAATCAGGGTTAGTTTGGCAGCTGGGGTGAAAGAGGAGCGATTACAATAGAGGAAACCATGTCTAGATTTAACTTCAGCCTGCAGCTTTCATATGTGCTGAGAGAAGGACAGTGCACCGTCTAGCCATACTCCCAAGTACTTGTATGAGTTGACTACCTCAAGCTCTAAACCCTCAGAGGTAGTAATAACACCTGTGGGAAGAGGGGCATTTTTCTTACCACACCACATGACCTTTGTTTTGGAGGTGTTCTGAACAAGGTTAAGGGTAGAGAACGCTTGTTGGACACTAGGAAAGCCTTGTTGTAGAGCATTTAACACAAAATCCAGGGATGGGCCAGCTGAGTATAAGACTGTATCATCAGCATATAAATGGATTAGAGTGCTTCCTACTGCCTGAGCTATGTTGTTGATGTAAATTGAGAAGAGAGTGGGGCCTAGGAACGAGACTTGGGGTACTCCCTTGGTGACAGGCAGTGGCTGAGACAGCAGATTTTCTGACTATACACTGCACTCTTTAAGAGAGGTAGTTAGCAAACCAGCCCAAAGACCCCTCAGAGACCAATCAAATACAATTTTATTGGTCACATACACATGAATAGTAGATGTTAATGTGAGTGTAGCGAAATGCTTGTGCTTCTAGTTCCGTCAATGCAGTAATATCGAATAAGTAATCTAACAAATTCACAACAACTACCTGATACACACACATGTAAAGGGATAAATAAGAATATGTACTTATAAATATATGGATGACTGATGGCCGTGCGGCGTAGGCAAGATGCAGTAGATGGTATAGAATACAGTATATACATATGAGATGAGTAATGTAGGATATGTAAATGTGATTAAAGTGCCGTTATTTAAAGTGACTAGTGATACCTTTGTTAAGTCCATTTATTTAAGTGGCCAGAGATTTGAGTCTGTATGTTGGCAGCAACCTCTCTATGTTAGTGATGGCTGTTTAACAGTTTGATGGCCTTGAGATAGAAGCTATTTTTCAGTCTCTCGGTCCCAGCGTTGATGCACCTGTACTGACCTCGCCTTCTGGATGATAGCGGGGTGAACAGGCAGTGGCTCGCTCGGGTGGTTGTTGTCCTTGATGATCTTTTTGGCCTTCCTGTGACATCGGGTGCTGTAGCTGTCCTGGAGGGCATGTAGTTTTCCCCCGATGWTGCGTTGTGCAGACCGCACTACCCTCTTGAGAGACTTGCGGGTTGAGGGCGGTGCAGTTGCAGTACCAGGCGGTGATAGAGCCTGACAGGATGCTCCCGATTGTGCATCTGGAAAAGTTTGTGTGTTTTAGGTGACAAGCCACCTTTCTTCAGCCTCCTGAGGTTGAAGAGGCGCTGTTGCGCCTTCTTCACCACGCTGTCTGTGTGGGTGGACCATTTCAGTTTGTCTGTGATGTGTACGCCGAGGAACCTACAACTTTCCACCTTCTTTACTACTGTCCCGTGGATGTGGTGGTACTCCCTCTGCTGTTTCCTGAAGTCCACGATCATCTCCTTTGTTTTGTGGACTTTAAGTTAGAGGTTATTTTCCTGACACCACACTCCGAGGGCCCTCACCTGACTGGCCTGCACAGAACCCTGAGGCCATCGAACACCTTTGTAATTAATTGGAACGTGATTAAAAGCGGTGGTTTGCGCTTTCAGTTTTGCGCGAATGCTGYCATCAACCCACGGTTTCTGGTTAGGAAAGGTTTTAATAGTCAGTGGGTACGACATCTCCGATGCACTTGCTAATAAACTCGCTCACCGAGTCAGCGTATACATCAATGTTCTTTTCTGAGGCTATCTGGAACATATCCCAGTCCACGTGATCGAAGCAATCTTGAAGCGTGGAATCCGATTGGTCAGACCAGCGTTGTATAGACCTGAGTACGGGCATAACATTTACGATTGTATGGCAGAAGTGCATTTGTGTAAATGACTGCTTAACTATGTGACATACTTTCTCAATTTCTTACAGAACTGTGGTGTAAAGCCCGCCGCCATTGGACTCTGGAGCAGTGGAATCTCGCTCTCTGGAGTGATGAATCTCGCTTCACCATCTGGCAGTCCGATGAATTAATCTGGGTTTGGCGGATGCCAGGAGAACGCTACCTGCCCCAATGCATAGTGCCAACTGTAAAGAGTGCTGGACGAGGAATAATGGTATCGGCTGTTTTTCATGGTTCGGGTTGGCCCCTTAGTTCCATTAAAGAGAAATCTTAACGCTATAACATACAATTACATTCTAGACTATTCTGTGCTTCCAACTTTATGGCAACAGTTTGGGGAAGGCCCTTTCCTATTTCAGCATGACACTACACCCGTGCACAAAGCGAAGTCTGTACAGAAATGGTTTGTGGAGATCGGTGTGGAAGAACTTGACTGGCCTGCACAGAACCCTGAGGCCATCGAACACCTTTGTAATTAATTGGAACGTCGACTACGAGCCAGGCCTAATCGCCCAACATCAGTGCCCGACCTCACTGATGCTCTTTTGGCTGAATGCAAGCATGTCCCCGCAGCAATGTTCCAACATCTAGTGGAAAGCCTTCCCAGAAAAGTGGAGGCTGTTATAGCAGCAAAGGGGAACCAACTCCATATTAATGCCCATAAATTTGGAATGAGATGTTCGACGAGTAGGTGTCCACATACTTTTTTGTCATGTAGTGTACCTTGAAGTAAAATGAATAACTCCAAAACAACAACAAATTCACAAAGTCAGTTTTAAGAGACTTCCATCCCTTAGCTTTGTTTGTCATGGTAGCTGCCCAGTAACATGAATACAGTTCATACAAAGCCTGATTCTCAGCTGTGCACCTCAACCAAAGATGACAGTAAATGGTTGGGAAGTTGACCTCTATGATAGGAGAGAACATGAGGATGCCAGTGAACTTACTKCCCTCCCACGCCACTTCTTCTTATTAGATGGCTAATTATGTTTATAGATGCAGCCCCATGACAAAGGATGAATGTCTCAAACCATTACAAGTAGTGGTGTAAAGTACTTAGGTAAAAATATTTTAAAGTACTACTTAAGTATCTTTGTGGGGTATCTGTACTTTTACTATTTATATTTTTGACAACATCCCTGGTCATCCCTACTGCCTCTGATCTGGCAGACTCACTAAACACAAAGGCTAAGTTTGTAAATTATGTTGGAGTGTGCCCCAGACTCTATACATACATTTAAAAAACAAGACAATTTTACTGTTTGGTTTGCTTAATATAAGCATGTTGAAATGATTTCTACTTGATACTTAAGTATATTTAAAACCAAATACTTAGACTTTTACTCAAATAGTATTTTACTGGGTGACTTTCACTTTTATTTGAGTCATTTTCTATTAAGGTATCTTTATTTTATCTCAAGTATTACAATTGGGTACTTTTTCCATTACTGCTTAAAAGAAGGAACACAATGCCTACGAGGGATGTCTTTACTACAGGCACCTGTGCAGAGCACATCCACTTTGCCCTTCCAGTCAGAGAGGAACCTGTTGTATTCGGCTCATGTGATAAAGAACAATTTGATTTGAATTCTCATCTAGGCCTATGCTTCAAAACCAAAAACTAGTGCGTCTTGATTGTTGACCAATGACCAGTCATCCAGATTAGGGACCAGAAAACATTTTCATTTAATTTCCTGGCAAAAACAGTGGCCCTACGTTTATTATCCATATCAAATACAGTTTCGCAATCTACTAACTCATCTTTGCCAGAACAATAGGCTACCTGGCGATTTTAATGATCATTTTCATATTTCAGATAGGCCTAGTTTGGGTGGCTACTGGCTACAACAGCTGTAACATCGCACTGCCTTCAATATTATTGGATGAAGATGTAACATATTCTTGCAAATGTATTAATATATTTGTGAGGAAGAAAAGGGCTACCCAGATGGCAATGAGCACTCTGCAGGCAAGCTGCCCTCCAAAGTGATGGTGTTTTGCAGACAGAACATGATTTTCCATTAGATCCTGCAACCTCAGCTTCAAGTTGGCCATATGATTTTGCTTGCTCTGGACTCCAGAGGAATGACAAGTTACGGTATAGCCCTAGTTGATATTCGCTTCTACTTATTACTTTAATCTCAAAATGCAGGTGTAAAATGCAGTGTATTTCTGTAGCCTTTCTTGCGTTTCTAAAATGTATGTGTGCGCACGGGGTCGCAGTTTTGTAGGCCTACCATGACAGTGGCAAAAAGTGGAGTTGGGTTGGATATAATGGTAGGCAGTATTTCTTCTCATATTTTGACTGGAATTGTTGGTCATTGTTAATAAGTCCTGCAATTATTCCATATTTCTCATAATGTAATTCATTTATTTAAGTAGGCAAGTCAGTTAAGAACAAATTCTTATTTACAATGACTACCTAAATCGTCCAAACCCAGACAACGCTGGGCCAATAGTGCGCCGCCCTATTGGGACTCCTAATCCCGGCCGGTAGTGATACAGCCTGGATTCGAACCAGGGTGTCTATTGATGCCTCTAGCACTGAGATGCATTGCCTTAGACCGCTGCGCCACTGGGGAGCCTGTATACTGTAGGCCTCCCTAAAAGGTGTTGTTTAAAAGTTTCCATGCGTTGATACTGACCATGCACTGTTTGGGCTCACCATGACTTACTGATATAATCATTGAGAAGCAGTTAGTCAAGCCAATTCTTTAGATTTTAGACATGAACATCCTGCATCCAAATTGCCTATTCGTTTTCCTTCCATATAGAGCACTGGACATCACATCTTGGTACTGCATGAGGTGTTACTAGTCATGACAATACTCCAGCACTGGGTTTCATCTGAGGGATACAATATGTTGCCTATTCCCTAGTTAGGTGTGTTCAGTTCAAGATTTCAAATGACAACCATTTGTACTCCATGTCATTGTCTTTATTGTAGACTGTAGGTCTCCTTAGAAGGCATTGTTTAAGTATTCATGTGAACAGTATTGTGCACATAGTGTGTAAGCTTGATAACCTTTCAAAGTTAGACTTTTCAATCGCTTGTTATAGTACCATTCAGTGTAATTTTGTAAATGCCGGATTGCTATGGCAAGACCCATCATTCACCGAAATTGAGCCAGTGATGTCTGAGATATCGCGTGTGATGAACGTACCAACAGACGGAGACAGATCCACAGTTCCCTCCCCAATTTCATTGTGGGGGACAAGTACTCAAAGGTAAAGGGATCACCAAGAAGAAACCTCATTACACACTAACCTTGTCCCCAGGCTAATTGCACATATTGATCTCAAGGACAAAGTGATCAATGACTTCCTGATGTCCTCATTAAGAAACACTAAGTAAATATAGCCTTGGTTTAGATAGGAGCAGGAGCCTATTCATATAGCATGAGGCAGATTGATGTACAAGTACACCCCCTGGAGAGGACATGAGTGTATCACAGGGAATACCCCCCAATTGAGTACCAAGCAGAGAAACATCAGATCCAATTTTTACATTCTTTGGTATGACTCRGCTGGGGATCAAACTCCCAACCATCCAATCTCAGGTCAGACACTCTAACCACAAGCCACTGAGTTGGTTTTTGAGAAACACTAGAATCGACTTTATTCAGCCTTGAGATTCCCAGCATTTGTATACTGAATATATAAACATCCTGCTTTTAAATTAATGCCAATTAAGTTTTCCTTGGAAATCCATAACCCACAGATTTGTTTTTGTACAGTAATTAAATTATTCCATCATTGTAATTTTCTAAAGAATATGGGGCAATCTGTAGAGTTTCAGACAATAATCAAGGCCATGTTTGTGGTTTGGTAGAGTAGTTCTGAATAATTTCTTTCTGAATTAATTGTGCAATTGGGAAACTATAGTGTGAAATTGCAATTTGGGTAAACTGTGATCACTTGGATCAAAAGGAAAACCCCATATGAGAAAGTGTTCCTTTTGATCTAAGTCATCTTGACATTTTGGTATGGCACTAGGGCCTTTTTACAAGGTCTAACTTCTTAGGAAACCAGAAAGACTATCTAATTGAATACTAGGTTAACGTATGTCATATCCTCAGGTCACCTCTTTCTCTCTGCCAAATAAATTGCACTTTTTTGTTGCCTTATTAAAGTTTCATCATTGTCTTTGTTTACTTTCATTTTGAAGAGTTTTTAGAAAAGCACTGTGTAAACTCAGGATAAGCCTTATTCCTTATACTTTAAGATGGTACGAATTGTCATTACTTTGTTGAAAAATAATTAAATGCGTAGCTAATATTTTTGCTGGTAACTCGGCTTTAGTCGGGATTGTGCTTTAAGACTTCCTGTATCAGAACATTTGACAAAACTCTTCATGGGAGAACATTATTGATACCGTACCACTGGAAATGACGTGGTACAGTTTGTGTGGGAAAAAATCCTCATCAATCTACACACAATACCCCATAATAACAAAGCGAAAACAGGCTTTTAGAAATGTTTGCAAATTTATTAAAATAAAAACAGATGCCTTATTTACATAAGTATTCAGACCCTTTGCTATGATACTCAAAATTGAGCTCAGGTGCATCCTGTTTCCATTGATCATCCTTGAGATGTTTCTACAACTTGATTGGAGTCCACCTGTGGTAAATTCAATTGTTTGGACATGATTTGGAAAGGTACACACCTGTCTATATAAAGTCCCACAGTTGACAGTGCATGTCAGAGCAAAAACCAAGCCATGAGGTCGAAGGAATTGTCTGTAGAGCTCCGAGAGAGGATTGTGTCGAGGCACAGATCTGGGGAAGGGTACCAAAAAATATCTGCAGCATTTAAGGTCCCCAAGAACACAGTGGCCTCCATCATTCTTAAATGGAAGAAGTTTGGAACCACCAAGACACTTCCTAGAGCTGGCCGCCCGGCCAAACTGAGCAATCGGGGGAGAAGGGCCTTGGTCAGGGAGGTGACCAAAAACCTGATGGTCACTCTGCTGACAGAGCTCTAGAGTTCCTCTGTGGAGATGGGAGAATCTTCCAGAAGGACAACCATCTCCACAGCACTCCACCAATCAGGCCTTTATGGTAGAGTTGCCAGACAGAAGCGACTCCTCAGTAAAAGGCACATGACAACCTGCTTAGAGTTTGCCAAAAGGCATCTAAAGACTCTCAGACCGTGAGAAACCAGATTCTCTGGTCTGATGAAACCAAGATTGAACTATTTGGCCTGAATGCCAAGTGTTACGTCTGGAGGAAACCTGGCACCATCCCTATGGTGAAGCATAGTGGTGGCAGGATCATGCTGTGGAGGTGTTTTTCAGTGGCAGGTACTGAGATACTAGTCAGGATCGAGGCAAAGATGAATGGAACAAAGTACAGAGAGATTCTTGATGAAAACCTGCTCCAGAGCGCTCAGAACCTCAGACTGTGGCAAAAGTTCACCTTCCAACAGGACAACGACCCTAAGCACACAGCCAAGACAACGCAGGAGTGGCTTCGGGACAAGTCTCTGAATGTCCTTGAGTGGCCCAGCCAAAGCCAGGACTTGAACCTGATCGAACATCTCTGGAGACCTGAAAATAGCTGTGCAGCATTTGGTTAATAAAATAAAGAGAAAGATGGGGACCGCTGGAACAGCTCTAGAACACACTCTGGTATCCACTACTGTCTGTCATGCTGTTCTTAGAAATCACTTTCAATCAATTTCAAAACCATTCAATACATGTTGTTTTATCATTACATTACATACATGTTGTTTTAACAATCACATTAACATGTGATTAATCTAAAATATTAGGATTTTTTCTGTAAGAAAATGTGGCTGGTAAAGAATTTGAGTAGCTGGTCAAATTTTGGCATCCATGGACCAAAAAGTAAATTTCCCAACCTGTCTTACACTGCCAATAGTGTGTGATTGCGGCACACAATTCCGGTCCCTCCTGCATGTGGGAATTCTTGTCTCTGCAGGAATACCTGCCCTGGAGCATCACGTTGGTTCCTGTATGAACACGGCACCCCTTTGAGCACACCATCTTCATGCTTGTGTCACACTTTTTATATTCTGGATTCCCCTGATGGTCTGTGCGGATCAAAAGGSAAACAAAAGTATTATCTGAGTTTTTTGGCTGCTGTGAGTTATCTGAGTTGTCCCGCCTTCCGCCTGCTTTGTACCGGAGGCCTCCCAGCTTGCACACAGTGTCCTTCACACCCGCCTTCCAAACACCTGCCCTCGTCGTCCCTAACAGAACTGCGGGAAAGCAGTGCACGACAGGCGGGGACGAAGGATACTGTCATTGTCGCCCCCGCCTCTTCTTCTTCCTCTTGGGATTTATTGTCAGTTGGCGTCCAACGTTATGGTGCATTACCGCCACCTACAGTACTGGAACGACCCTGCCTCCGTACCAGAGTCCTTGCTTAAAAATGGACCAATAGAAGTATAAAGAGGGGTTTCTGCAGATTCAGGAATGCCCACATGCAGTTACTCCCCACATTGCGGGCCGCAATTTMTGCAGGAAGTTACAGAGAATGATGAGGAGGAGCAATTATTTTTGGAAATGCAGCCAACAAGTGCTCAGCATATGTGGGAACTCCTGTCATGCCCTGATCTGTCTCACCTGTTCCTGTGATTGTCTCCACCCCCTCCAGGTGTCGCTTATTTTCCCCAGTGTATTTATCCCTGTGTTTCCTGTCTCTCTGTGCCACTTCATCTTGTATGTTTGTCAAGTCAACCAGTGTGTTTTTCCCGTACTCCTTTTGCTATTCTCTTTTTGATCGTCTTCCCGGTTTTGACCCCTGCCTGACTCTGGACTACTTTCCCGCCTGCCTGATCACCCTGCCAGCCCTGACCTTGATTCTGCCTGCCCTTTGGTTTTGACCCATTTGCCTGTCCACGACCATTCTCTTGCCTTACAATATTTATTAATCCAATAGAGTAAGACTCCAACCATCTGCCTCCTGTGTCTGCATCTGGGTCTCGCCTTGTGTCATGATAGCACGAACTGGCCATGAAAGACCCAGCAGACTTGGACCAGCTCCGCCACGCTGTCTACCTGCAGGGAGCCACCATTGGACACTGTGTTAACTAACCTCCAGACAAGCTTCAATGCCATACAACTCTCCTTCCGTGGCATCCAACTGCTCTTAAATACAAGTAAAACTAAATGCATTCTCTTCAACTGATCGCTGCCCGCCCGTCCAGCATCACTACTCTGGACGGTTCTGACTTAGAATATGTGGACAACTACAAATACCTAGGTGTCTGGCTAGACTGTAAACTCTCCTTCCAGACTCACATTAAGCATCTCCAATCCAAAATTAAATCTAGAAACGGCTTCCTATTTTGCAAACAAAGCTTCCTTCACTCATGCTGCCAAACATACCCTCGTAAAACTGACCATCCTACCGATCCTCGACTTCGGCGATGTCATCTACAAAATAGCCTCCAACACTCTACTCAACAAATTGGATGCAGTCTATCACAGTGTCATCCGTTTTGTCACCAAAGCCCCATATACTACCCACCACTGCGACCTGTATGCTCTCGTTGGCTGGCCCTCGCTTCATATCCGTCGCCAAACCCACTGGCTCCAGGTCATCTATAAGTCTTTGCTAGGTAAAGCCCTGCCTTACCTCAGCTCACTGGTCTTACAGCTCACTGGTCTTACTCACTCAGCTCATCTTACAAAACACGATCATGAAAAACAAACACATTCCTCAGTTAAAAAAAAGTAATCAACCAGCCTTCTGAACTGCCCTAGTGGAACCAAAACATCCAACCTTAGAGTGTTCTGGAGATCATTCTACAAGTAAGGCGCAAAAAAAACTAAATGCAGATCTCCATAACTCAGCGGAGACAGATCTACCTGACTCAGTGGCGACAGATCTACCTAACTCAGTGGAGACCTAAGGGATAGTGGAAGTTTGAACAAGAGGGCTTCGTAAACAAAAAGAGAGCAGTGCATTAATCTCCAAAATTTAAGAGAGGACCAGCCTACTTTCTGATACAGAATGCAGTGATGTGTACTGAACCTATCTCCCGTAATAAAGTGTAGTGCAATGAAGGTGAAAATTTGGCAAGTATCCTATAGTTTTCGACATAACTTTCATGGGAACTTGTTTTTTTTAATCATTGATGAAGGATTTTGAGGCTGATTGCTTGAACTTGTCAATGTTTTTTCTTCTGTTTTATGATTTTGTTAAACTCCTGTGAATTCTATGTTTGTTTTACTTGATTACCTGTAGTTTTTCATGTTGTCTAATTGTGTAATGACTTGGTGCTGCCTATCTTGGCCAGAACACTCTTGAAAAAGAGATTTCAAATCTCAATGAGCCCTTCCTGGTTAAATAAAGGTTAAATAAAAATAATAAAAAAGGGATATTCTAATGATAATATTTGCTGCCTTTGAGGCCACGTTGGGACTACACTTCAACATAACCTATATTCAAGGAATGTTGGAATAATACAAGTTTTATATCATTGACATTGTAACGTGGCCTCATTTCAACCCTTGACTAAACAAGAATTGAGGCAGAATTTGAAATGTAAATTTCCATCCAGACCACCAAACTATCTGCTTCTCTGACATGCGTGTTAAGCTATGTCCCAGTTGGTAAGCGGACAATAATTACGTTTTGGTTCATATGCACAGTGCACAGAACATTTTATAGTACAGCGACTTACAGTAATTAAAACTACATCTCTGGACTTTTCGTATTGATCTACCGTGGTAATCGAACCAACAATCCTGGCGTTGCATGAGCCATGCTCTACCAACCGAGCCACACGAAAATCCAATCTTATTTTCCCGAACACAATGAGCTATCCAACCTCTGCCCTCAACTACACGCCCTACGGCGCAGAGGGACTCCAGCAGCAGCCGGTCTCTCCCACCTCTAACAACAAACCAGCCCAGGGATGAGCCAATGAAATGCTGTTATCTTCATGTCTGTGTGCTTGGCATTGGCGTTCCAATACTTAGTAGCATAATTACATGATAGGATAATGAGCGGAGAAATGATTCTGTCATCCTGGTTAATGTAGGATAAATACTTCCACGATATACTGTACACGGACCATTATAGTGTGTTGGTATGAATCGGTTTACTAGGGTACGGTTTTACATTGCTTTTTGATCATGTTGTACATTTGTGAATTTCAGCTCAACGGCAATTCTATTTGTAGGTTGTTCAGTAGTCTTTACAACTTTTTGTGAATACTGTCACACCCTGGCCTTAGTTATCTTTGTTTTCATTATTATTTTAGTTAGGTCAGGGTGTGACATGGGGAAGTATGTGTTTTGGGTTGTCTAGGGGTTTGTAGGTTTAATGGGGAAATGTCATGTCTAGGTGTTTGTATGTCGATGGCTGCCTAGATTGGTTCTCAATTAGAGACAGCTGTGGTTTATTGTCTCTAATTGGGAGCCATATTTAAGGCAGCCATGGGCATCATGTGTTTGTGGGTAATTGTCTATGTTCTATGTTGCATGTGTGCACTAGTTCTTTCATAGCTTCACGTTCGTCTGTTTGTTATTTTTGTTTCGTTTTCCTTCTTATAATAAAAAGAAGATGTATTTTGCACACGCTGCGCCTTGGTCATCTCTCTCTCCTATAGACGATCGTGACAGAATTACCCACCAATCTAGGACCAAGCGGCGTGTCAAGCGGCAACAGGACCCACCTACACAGGATTCATGGACATGGGAGGAGATACTGGATGGTAAGGGACCTTGGGCACAACCGGGAGAATATCGYCTCCYTCGTGAAGAGCTGGAGGCAGCTAAAGCCGAGAGGAGGCGATWTGAGGAGGCAGCACRGAAGCAAGGCTGGAAGCCCGTGAGTACAACCCAAAAATTTATTGGGGGGGGGCCTTGGGCCTTAAAGGGAGTGTGGCGGAAAGTCAGGTAGGAGACCTGCGCCTACTCCCTGTACTTATAGCCGGTTCGGTACATTCCAGCTCCACGTATCGGCCGGGCTAAATTGAGCGTTGAGACCGGATGTCATGAAGCCGGCCCAACGATCTGGCCACCAGTGCGTCTCCTCGGGCCGGCTTACATGGCACCAGCCTTACGTATGGTGTCCCCGGTTCGCCTACATAGCCCGGTGCGGGGTATCCACCTCCCCGCACTGGTCGGGCGACGGGGAGCATACAACCAGGTAAGGTTGGACAGGCTCATGTGCTCAAGGGAGCCAGTACGCCTGCACGGTCCCGGTATTTCCGGTGCCACCTCCCCGCTCCAGCCCAGTACCACCAGTGCCTACACCACGCACAAGGCTTCCTGTGCGTCTTCAGAGCCCTGTGCCTCCTCCACGCACTAGCTCTATGGTGCGTGTCTCCAGCCCTTTACCACCAGTGCCAACACCACGCACCAAGCCTCCTGTGTGTCCCCAGAATCCTGTGCGTCCTGTTGCTGCTCCCCGCACTAGCCCTGAGATGCGTGTCCTCAGCCGGTACCACCAGTTCCGGCACCACGCACTAGGCCTAATGTGCGTCCCAGGGTCCAGCATGCCCTGTTCCTTCTCCCCGCACTAGCCTGAAGGTGCGTGTCCTTAGCCCGGTACCTCCAGTTCCGGCACCACGCACCAGGCCTACAGTGCGTCTCAGCCGGCCAGAGTCTGCCGTCTGCCCAACGGCGCCTGAACTGCCCGTCTGTCCAACGGTGGCCTTGAACTGCCCGTCTGCCCAACGGCGCCTGAACTGCCCGCTGCCCAACCGCGCCTGAACTGCCGTCTGCCAATGGCGCCTGTACTGCCCGTCTGCCCAACGCCGTCTGAACTGTCCGTCTGCCATGAGTCTTCAAAGCCGCCCGTCTGACTGAGCCTGCAAAGCCGCCCGTCTGCCATGAACCTTCAGAGCCTACCGCCAGACAGGAGCCGCTAGAGCCTACCGCCAGACAGGAGCCCAGAGGCTTCCGCCAGACAGGATCAGCCAGAGCCTTCCGCCAGACAGGATCAGCCAGAGCCTTCCGCCAGACAGGATCAGCCAGAGCCTTCCGCCAGACAGGATCAGCCAGAGCCTTCCGCCAGACAGGATCAGCCAGAGCCTTCCGCCAGACAGGATCAGCCAGAGCCTTCCGCCAGACAGGATCAGCCAGAGCTTCCGCCAGACAGGACAGCCAGAGCCTTCCGCCAGCCCAGGATCAGCCAGATCCGTCAGCCAGCCAGGAGCAGCCAGATCCGTCAGCCAGCCATGAGCAGCCAGATCCGTCAGCCAGCCATGAGCAGCCAGATCCGTCAGCCAGCCATGAGCCCAGATCCGTCAGCCAGCCATGACAGCCAGATCCGTCAGCCAGCCAGAGCAGCCCAGCCATATCCGTCAGCCAGCCATGAGCAGCCCAACCAGGATCCGCCAGAAGCGTCCAGCCCAGCCAGGATCCGCCAGAGCCGTCCAGCCAGGATCCGCCGGAGCCATCCAGCCAGGATCCGCCAGCCAGTCCGGTGCTGTCCCTCAGTCCGGAGCTGCCGTTCTCTCAGTCCGGAGCTGATCCTGGTGCTGCCCCTTAGTCCGGTGCTGCCCCTTAGTCCGGTGCTGCCCCTTAGTCCGGTGCTGCCCCTTAGTCCGGTGCTGCCACTTAGTCCGGTGCTGCCCCTTAATCCAGTGGGGTTAAGTTGAAGGGTGGTCATTTGGAGGAGGCTACGAAAGCGGGTAGTGACTATGGTGGGGTGGGGACCACGACCAGTGCCAGAGCCGCCACCGTGGACAGACGCCCACCCAGGCCCTCCCCTAGACTTTATGCTGGTGCGCCCGGAGTTCGCACCTTAAGGGGGGGGTTATGTCACACCCCGGCCTTAGTTATCTTTGTTTTCATTATTATTTTAGTTAGGTCAGGGTGTGACATGGGGAAGTATGTGTTTTGGGTTGTCTAGGGGTTTGTAGGTTTAATGGGGAAATGTCTTGTGTAACGGATGTGAAATGGCTAGCTAGTTAGCGGGTACGCGCTAATAGCATTTCAATCGGTTACGTCACTTGCTCTGAAGTAGGGTTTCCCCTTGCTCTGCAAGGGCCGCGGCTTTTGTGGAGCGATGGGTAACGACGCTTCGTGGGTGTCAGTTGTTGATGTGTGCAGAGGGTCCCTGGTTCGCGGCCGTGTCGGGGCGAGGGGACGGTACTAAAGTTATACTGTTACACTTGTCTAGGTGTTTGTATGTCGATGGCTGCCTAGATTGGTTCTCAATTAGAGACAGCTGTGGTTTATTGTCTCTAATTGGGAGCCATATTTAAGGTGGCCATAGGCATCATGTATTTGTGGGTAATTGTCTATGTTCTATGTTGCATGTGTGCACTAGTTCGTTAATAGCTTCACGTTCGTCTGTTTGTTGTTTTGTTTTCCTTCTTATAATAAAAAGAAGATGTATTTTGCACACGCTGCGCCTTGGTCATCTCTTTCTCCTATAGACGATCGTGACAAATACGCTTATTAGCTGAATAAGTAAATTGTATGAAAATTACATTAAAATGCTTTCGTTTTGGAGGGATCTCATAGCCGAACTTGTTTACAATTCTGAGAATGCCCATGAATGTCAGACAAATGTGAATTTTATATTTCCTCCATTTATGTAAACAAGGTAAAGTGGTTGTTTATGTTCCAGAAAGTGACATCCATGCATGCTGTGGATCTCATAATGACGGATGATGAGTGCTCATAAATCATGTTTGTCAGAATGTTTTTTATCAAGTAATGCAGGTGAAATACATTTATGAGTATCTCATCTCCAATTTTGATTAAATGGTATTAGTTAGCCTACTAAAAAAAAGTTTTTCTAAAGGAACAGAAGCTTCGTAAATGGTAATCAAATCAAAAGACAGTCATTAAAATAAATGACTGTGTATCACATGCATTTCATAATAAAAATCCATAGCCTATAATTAACCTTCAGATTCAAATTTTTACCGTGATATAAATTAACTCTTACAGTAGCCTTTTGTCACCCGCCCCACCTATTTCCTGATTTTAGCATTGGAGATATCCATTGTGTAACAAACGGAACAGTGTCGCGCAGCATCCTTGAATGACACAGTTCAACATGGACCACTTCATTTTCATCTAAATTTAAGTTAAACTCCAAACGGACAAAGATGGTAAAGTATCACTTAAATATTGATGAAACGACACAGGAAAAACATGCAAACGATGAATATTAAACAGCATATATATATATATAGGCTATAACAATCGTTTACTGTCTATGACATTTTTTGTAGCCCGTATTCTCTCTAACAGGTCGCGTTTCTTATTTGAGGTCGCATTTTTTGCGCTTCTACAAATACATGCGTGAAATGAAATGTCAATGGCTCGAGCATCTATAAACCATATGTTCAACCCCAATCTCTTTTGGTTGAAGAGTGACTTTCACATCTACTCTTATGAGACACAATAATCACTTATTATTAGACTGGACATGATTGATTTCACTGTTCTCCAATTCAAAAAATGTTAATACATTTTTGTTTAGATTCAACGAAAATATACAAACTTAAATGCTGAAGATGTGAAGAGAATTAGCCTAGATTTAAGTACTTAAAAAATGAAATAATGTCTTGAATAATGTTATTTCAAGGGACTAGTTTGAATTGATCATCAGGATATAGTCTGGAAATAATATATTCAGTCTCAATTAAGTTGAACATTTAAACATTGCACTCAAGCTATTTGATTAGTTGTTATTTCTCTGTGTAAGAAGTGGTGGTTCAGATAGGGAATTATTGATCACTGTTATAACCAGTTAATTATTAACACTCAGCATTCCACACACAATGGATCCACACACTTTCTCTCCTATTAGATTAGATATTTGTTTAATCTGTGTTTTGTTATTTGGTATCACATTTTCCTTTAACCTTTATACACCAATGCCATAAACAAACTATATGTTAATAACTCATGTGAACTCTTTCAGACAATTTTGGAAAGTTCTGGAGGCAATGATCATGTTAAAGGGCATGCAGTTCTGTTTTGAGTAAGCAAGTGCTTGAGAACAATGACAGATAGGCTCCATCTGTTGTGGTCCACAGACAGGTCTTTCTTATTTCCTCTGTGTGTCACAAGAAAAATATCTCTAGCAAAGCATGCACCTCATTGGCCCATTTAAGACTGCTACTGCATTTTCTATGGCAACCATTGCAGRGTGATACACGGGGTGAATAGGTGTGTGGTTGTAGTTACTTCCTGTTTCTCTTCATTGTTTTATTCTTTTAACTCTTTATTCAGCAAAGATCTTTGCTCTTGAAGTAATGATTTTTGAGTGTGGGTTTTTCTAAACTTTTCAGAGAAGTAGCATTGATCATAAAAGTGCACTGTCTGTGGACAATCTGACCTAATTGATTACTGTGCCATGACCTCTATCTCAGAACATCTTCCCTTACTGGCTCTTTGGTAGTTTCACTTGCATAAGACATTTGGTTTAGTTGCACCTAACATGTCAAATGTGCCTCAGAGAACACTATTCACACATCTATTGAAATATCTCTCTGTGTCTCAAAGAAAATAATAGCTTTCAGTTTTATCAGCTTTCTCTGATAGTAGCACATTCAGAAAGACTTGTACCTGTGTTTTCACTCTGGTGCTTGAGAGAGACTTTATATTGGTCAGAGCAAGTAATTTATTGAGCCTATAATGTCATTTAGTTGTAGTAATGATGCTAGGATCAGGAACCGCTAGTGATTTGACGTGTGCATTCCCTCATTTGAATGATGCCTCAGTATTGGTGTGAAGAAAGAGAAATGTGTGTGGGGGTGGTTGCACTTGTTTTTGCTATTCTGCTAACTTCCTGCTTACAAACTGAGCCGCATTCTCACCTTACTGTATCTGTGTCAGGGGGAGAGTGTGGATGTTCGTGCGTTGAGGGCCAGGTTCCATGCCAAGGCTGACATGGCAGGTAGCCAAGATAGTACTTCTCCAAAATCTCCACTGCCAGGATTTGGTAGAGGAGGCCCGTTGTTGGCAGATGTCGGTGTTACAGCAAATGGAGGGGTCCGACATAAACTGATGCCTATGGTTCCCACACCACCACTTTCTGGATCAAGCTCCACACCCGACATTCAGAGACTACCACCACGACCTGTAAGGGCTGAACTGGAGGGCATATCCACCATCCCCAAGCCTCATGGTGTCTTCCCCCGCCCTCCACCATCACACCGCCCCCATGGAGCCACCAAGGAGCTGCCCCGACCTCTACCCCCACCCTCAGACACTGACAGGCTAGGGAAGGTGAGGGTCACAGGAGAGCGCCTGCAGAATATGATGCTAACGCACAAGGGAGTACCCACCGCCCCTTCCAAGCCAGCGCACCCCTCCCTACCCAGCCAGAGGAGTCTGACGGAGGTAACCCCCCTGAGAAGGACCCTGTCCTCTGAGGGCCCCAGACCCATAAAGCCCAGACGACCCCCCCATGTCAACCTGCAGGCCCATCAGAGAAACACCAGGGCACCACACCTTGCAGGGCGCCCAGGGTTAAGGAAGACTGAAGGTAAGCAGCTTGGGCCTAGATCAGATCAAGCGGTCACCGGCGATAGCCGACACCGGCATAGCTGGTGTTTCGGCGGTGTCGGAGGTGTAACTTAGTTTGGCTAACACCTACAGTGCCTTCAGAAAGTATTCACACCCCTTTACTTTTTACAGACTGCTTTTTAAATTGATTGTGATCTACACGCAATACACCATAATGTCAAAGTGGAATTGTGTTTGAAGAACATTTGAGATTATACTGAACAAAAATATATACGCAACATGTAAAGTGTTGGTCCTATGTTTAATAAGCTGGAATAAAAGATCCCAGAAATGTTCCATATGTACAAAAGGCGTATTTCTCTCAAATTTAGTGCACAAATGTGTTCACATCCCTGTTAGTGAGCATTTCTCCTTTGCCAAGATAATCCATCCACCTCACAGGTGTGGCATATCAAGAAGCTGATTAAACAGCATGATCATTACAGTCTCACCAGGGTCAACCTGACTGCAGTTCAGCATTGTAACCGATTTCAGCGGGTAAATGCTCACCTTCGATGGCCACTGGCACGCTGGAGAAGTGTGCTCTTCACGGATGAATCCCTGTTTCAATTGTATGTGCTCTTGTGGGCGAGCGGTTTTCTGATTTCAACATTGTAAAAAGAATGGTGGCGATGGGGTTATGGTATGGGCAGTAGCGATGGACGGGTTGACTCATAACCCGCAGTCTCCACGGTTATATCCACGGGGCGGATGGGTTTAGGGGTCATTTAATATTGGCTGAAGGGGTGGGTGGCGGGCTGGTTGAATAAAGAGAAACAATACCTTTAAAAAAATCAACAAATGTATAATTATTGTGCAATTTATATAGGCTACATTGAGGTTTGTCGTTCATTATTTTAGGGTATTAGTGTATAACATGCTGACCACACGGGTCGCGTCGCGCCAACGAGTGACTGCATTACCAGGCGCTAAAATAGAAGTTGATTCTATTTGTGGCACGGGATGCGCTGCAAGTCCTGTCTCTCCAATCTCCTCATTGGCTTTTAAATCAAATCAAATCAAATTTTATTTGTCACATACACATGGTTAGCAGATGTTAATGCGAGTGTAGCAAAATGCTTGTGCTTCTAGTTCCAACAATGCAGTAATAACCAACGAGTAATCTAACCTAACAATTCCACAACTACTACCTTATACACACAAGTGTAAAGGGATAAAGAATATGTACATAAAGATATATGAATGAGTGATGGTACAGAACGGCATAGGCAAGATGCAGTAGATGGTATAGAGTACAGTATATACATCTGAGATGAGTAATGTAGGGTATATAAACATAAAGTGGCATAGTTTAAAGTGGCTAGTGATACATGTATTACATAAAGATGGCAAGATGCAGTAGATGATATAGAGTACAGTATATACATATACATATGAGATGAGTAATGTAGGGTATGTAAACATTATATTAAGTGGCATTGTTTAAAGTGGCTAGTGATACATTTTTACATAAATTTCCATCAATTCCCATTATTAAAGTGGCTGGAGTTGAGTCAGTATGTTGCCAGCGGCTACTAAATGTTAGTGGTGGCTGTTTAACAGTCTGATGGCCTTGAGATAKAAGCTGTTTTTCAGTCTCTCGGTCCCTGCTTTGATGCACCTGTACTGACCTCGCCTTCTGGATGATAGCGGGGTGAACAGGCAGTGGCTCGGGTGGTTGTTGTCCTTGATGATTTTTTTAGAAGCATATACCCACGTGGGTGGTTGAAAGATGAACTGAGGTCAGTTATGGTAATACGCCTTATTATGAAAGTTAGTTGCCAATCGCCATATAAAATCCAAAGATTCGGTYGACCGTTTTATGTGTGGATTAATTGTCGGAGTAGAGGACCTTGTGCATTTCAGGTAAAATAACAACTCAATGTGTATATCCTAGGACAAATTAGCTAGCAAGAGCAAGCTAGTTATCTAAATAGGACAAATTAGCTAGCAACTGCAAGCTAGCTAAAATGCCTTAAACGTTTAATGCTTTCGAGCTGTCCCCAAATTAATATAATTGGTTAAGAGTTTGTTTTGATATTTCAACCTGTGTGTCCTGATCTTTGGTGTGGGGTGACAAAATCAATTTGAGCACAATGGCACACGAGTATGCAGGCACACGTCTGGTTTGTGCATGGTGTAAATCTAAATTTTAGGGCTTAACGGTACACTCGCCAAATAGCCTACTCAGCCAATCGACAAATAATGTTTTTGGGAACGGGCAGAAAAAGTTAAGGGAGGTAAAAAAAGGACATTGTTGAAGTGTAATGCAATAAGACAAAAGCTGCGAAAGGAGAGTTGAAAATAAAGAGTAGGGAGGGCCAGAGAAGTAATGTTTGGAAAATATTTTGTGAAGTGGCAAAAGAGGATGATAGCAGTGCCGGTGTTGTGCCGAAAATCTCCCCCCTGCCAAAAACCCCCCCCCCCCCACTCTAATTTCCTTAATTTTGTGGCTAGAGTCAAATACTTTCTGTGACACACATCAGAGTCAAATACTTTCTACAGAACAAACTTCACGTCAGGATAGACAACCAAAATTAATAATTAATGTATGTGTGTTAAATTAAACATAGAGGGGGAGTAAAATGTTGGCAAGCAATAAACATTTCAAACAATTATGGCTGAATTATTATCCTTACACTTTCAAAAATACTAGTCGAATAAGACCTGAGAGAGATGACGAATTTTGGCAAAGAGATTTATTTATAGAGGAATACAAAATTCAGCAGCGGATTTAGGTACGGGCGACATGGGCAGCCGCCCAGGGCAGCATCTTGCCGGGGGCGGCCCCGGGTGCCCCTAGGTGTGGGCGGGGGCGGGCGCGGACGCTGAAGGTGGGGTTCGCCCAGGGCGCCATACAAGTTAGAACCGCCACATACACTTGAAACAAATATCCAAACCGAAAACTGCAGACAAAAATGCTTTCTGCTACTAAGGTCAGTGAAATGTAGGCTAAACTGACAACGGAGTGAAGAGCAGAAATCTCAACTAGCAAGCAAGTCGCAACAATGAAGAACGCGGAGGGGGGTGAGAATTCTGGCAGGGAGGAGATTTTCGGCAGAACACCTGTTATGTTATGTGTGATGATTGTGAGGCACTATACAAATTCGACAGTCACAAGACGAGACTTCAACATTTGTGGACTATTTAATTGGCCTATGGCATGTCAAGGGAACTGTAGCCTACTGTTTAGATTGGTTAAATTGAAACTGAAATCTGGACACTGACTGTAGGTCTATAACCTCTCACATATCCTTAATAATAACTCCTGCAGAATTAAGCATTTCTTGCAGTAAAACTGCAAACTGCGAAATTTGGACTTGGGAACAGAAGTGGAGAAATATGATTTATTTATTTCTGCATCTTGAGAGAATGCTATGCTTAATTAGACACCATCTGTAGAGGTGCTGTCTTCATCTTAAAAGCATCTTAAAAGCTGATAGTATTTTAACCACATAAAATATGCATTGAAGATTAACTGAAATCTTATCAGATGGGTTATTTTCACTTTTTYCCCCCTACAACCAGTCAAACCGATATCATTTAGACATTTTGCACAGGAAATCTTTCCGTTTTTTTTGCGTTATTGTATTTTCTCCCCAGTCCCTAAACGTCTTTGCTCCGTGAAAGATGACAGAAAACTTTACCATGTCAACTATACTGAAGCATTCATTCTATCGATCTATGACATTATTCTGTTGAGCAAGGGTTTATTTAGTCTTCTAGGACGACATATATATGTTTCTTATTTAACTAGGCAAGTCAGTTAAGAACAAATTCTTATTTACAATGACGGCCCACCCCGGCCAAACCCTGACCCGGACGATGCTGGGCCAATTGTGCGCCACCCTACGGGACTCCCAATCACTGCCGGTTGTGATACAGCCTGGAATCAAACCAGGGTCTGTAGTGATGCCTCTAGCACTGAGATGCAGTGCCTTAGACCGCTGCGCCATTTCGGAGCCCTCGGTCAGTCAATGTCTGCGTTGGAAAGGGCACCATATCACTGCTTTTGACTAGTGCACAATATAGGGAATCGGTTGCCATTTTGGATAAAACCAATGTAACTTCAGTTCAATGGGTGCATGGAATTTGGCTCACGAAGTATGGACTGAGTGTAACATTCATTCTATATTCCAAATGGGACAAGTTCTAAATCAAGTGAAACACTATGAATGGAGTGTATCATTGTAGTGTGCCAAAATTAAGCCTAAATCAAATGCACTCAATTGTTATGTCATAAATTACACCCTTTTCCCTATATAGTGCACACCTTATTAGGTAATAGAATGCCATTTGGGGACACACACGATGACGAGCATAGAGGTTCTCCAGGGAACTAGTGGAAAGATTGATGTAACTGTTGTCGTGTCTTTACTATTATTAAATGACGTGATTGAACTGATTAATCATGTAACTGTAATTAACTAGGAAGTCGGGGCACCAAGGAAAATATTCAGATTACAAAGTTAGAATTTTCCTAATATAACTTTTCAGATATTTTATATCTGATCAATTAGTCTTCGAATTAATGAATTATTTACTTTACCTCACGTTAGTCTCATTCCAAACGTCATAAATTGTTGGTTATCTGCACGAACCCAGTCTTCACTATGAGTCATCCATACATAAATTGTCTTAAATCCTTTATTTACTAACTAAGTAATTCACAGAAATGCATAAACAAACAGTTGATAGTTACAAGGAAATGATAACGGAGTTTCCCTAGTGGGCTAAACCGGCATGGCGGCTTGTTGTACAAAAGGGAAGTGGGGGTCGACTGAGATAAGACAACACACGGTTGATAATTATAACAATTGAAATGCTAATCCTTTGCACATGAACGCTCACTCATTCGGGAACAATTGCAATCAATATATATATTTACGCTCAGTGTGTCGTCGGGATCTCTGCTGAAAAGTAAATTTCTGTTGGAGAGTTTCCGTCCTCTCTCTCTGTCTCTCTCTCTGTTGTGGTTAGAATGGATAGTTCAGAGTGACATTCATTCAATTCCGAATGCACCGCACCGTCTCTCATGAGTTTTACAAACTTGTACCAAACGGACCAGTTCGTAGCTGGATTCTTCACCGATCTTTTATACCTTCTCCGGAACATAAATGTTGTTCGGACCTCAAGTTCTGAGGTGGAAGAAATTCCTTTGTTCTCTATGAAACTTCACTCTGTCTCTATACTGTGGCCATGAGGAGATAATCTCCTCCRGGAATTTACGACCTCTCTGACCACAGCAGCCTAGTTGTAGGAGACAGAGAGAGGGGGATGGTACTCGCTGTACCCAAAGAGGGCAACGTCATGACACTGTCATAAGTATGATGGAGAGACGTAAACATCTAACTGTACAGTTTAGATTTAAGTTAGTTAATATTGAGTTAATCATAACAATAATACAATTATTTTGCAACTCAAATCTTGTTGCATACAGTATATAGCAAAACAAAAAAGGATTCATAACAATCATGTTTGTTCCCTCGATAGAACATCACACCCCTCCAGCATCAGCATAACGCCACCTAGTCCCATTGTGATGTCACAGCGTTCTCCTGAGACAACTACCCCTGACAATTTGTCCTTATTGGTCTCTGTCATATAATATAATGACAAAAAAAAGAAGCAAACTGTGTCTAATTATAGACAAGTTGACTAACAAATAGCTTACCAAAATGTCAGGAATTATAAGCAGAAACATATTTAAATCAGGCAAAAACAAATCCTGCACCCCCTGTCAAAAAATTGTTCTGCTGTTTTTGACTGTAGCCTATAGTTGGGTGCAGGCCTCAGATTTTCACTTCATCAGCGGTTGCAGATGAGTTATTAGCAATTGCTGACGGGTGCTACGGACAACAAACGCAATTGCATTTTATCAATTGCAATTTGAATGCACAGAGATACCGTGAAGAGATCCTGAGGTCCATTGTCGTGCCATTCATCTGCCGCCATCGTCTCATGTTTCAGCATGATAATGCACAGCCCCATGTCGCAAATACCTGTACACAATTTACAAGCATCTCACTACACTCGCAATAACATCTGCTAACCATGTGTATGTGACCAATAAAATTTGATTTGATTTGACAATTCCTCGTAGCTTAAAATGTCCAAGTTCTTCCATGGCCTGCMTWCTCACTAGACATTTCACCCGTTGAGCATGTTTGGGATGCTCTGGATCGACTTGCACAACAGTGTGTTCCAGTTCCTGCCAATATCCAATATTGAAGAGGAGTGGTACCACATTCCACAGGCCACAATCAACAGCCTGACCAATTCTATGTGAAGGAGTTGTGTCGCACTGCATGAGGCAAATGGTGGTCACACCAGATACTAACTGGTTTTCTGATCCACACCCCTAAGGTGTCTGTGACCAACAGTTGCATATCTGTATTCCCAGTCAAGTGAAATCCATAGATTAGGGCCTAATTWATTTATTTCAATTGACTGATTTCCTTATATAAACTGTAACTCAGTAAAATCTTTGAAATTGTTGTATGTTGCGTTTATATTTTTGTTCAGTGTAATAAAAAATGAAAAGCTAAAATGTCTTAAGTCAATAAGTGTTCAACCCCATTGTTATGACAAGCCTAAATAAGTTCAGGAGTAAAAATGTGCTTAACAAATCACATTGTAAATTGCATGGACTGTGTTCAATAATAGTGGTTAACATGATTTTTGAATGACTACCTCATCGAGTAGTGAATTTCAAGCACAGATTCAACCACAAAGATCCGGGAGGTTTTTCAATGCCTCACAAAGAAAGGAACCAATTGGTTGATGTGTAATAAAAAAATATCCCTTTGAATATCCCTTTGAGCATGGTGAAGTTATTATTTAGGCTTTGGGTGGTGTATCAATACACCCAGTCACGACAAAGATACAGGCAAGTTAGTTTTGTTACTCCACAATACTAACCTAAATGATAGAGTGAAAAGAAGGAAGCCTGTAACAGAATAAAAATATTCCAAAACATGCATCCTGTTTGCAGCAAGTCGCTTAAATAATGCTGCAAAAAATGTAGCAAAGAAATTACATTTTGTCCTGAATACAAAGCAATATGTTTGGGGACAATCAAACACAACACAACAGTGAGTACCACGCTTCATATTTTCAAGCATGGTGGTGGCTGCATCATGTTATGGGTATGCTTTTCATCTGCAAGGCCTTTTTTTAAAGAAAAATACTTTTTGGATAAAAATAAATGGAATAGAGCTAAGCACAGGCAAAATCCAACAGACACTGGGAGACAAATTCACCTTTCAGCAGGACAATAACCTAAAACACAAGGCCAAATCTACTCTGGAGTTGCTTACCAAGATGACATTGAATGTTCCGGAGTGGCTTAGTTACAGTTTTGACTTAAATCGGTTTGAAAATCTATGGTAAGACTTCAAAAATACTTTCTAACAAGGATCAACAACTTACTTGACAGCTTGAAGATTTWWAAAAAATAATAATGGGTGAACATTGTACAATCCAGGTGTGCAAAAACTCCTAGAGACTTACCCAGAAACACTCACAGCTGTAATCGCTGCCACAGGTGATTCTAACATGTATTGACTCAGGGGGTTGAATACTTATCTAATAAAGATACTGTATATTAGTGTTTTATTTTCCATAAACATTTTCTTTAAATGTTAGAATTTTTCTTCCACTTTGACATTACATAGTATTTTGTGTGGATCGTTGACAAAAAATTACAATTAAATCCATTTTAATCCCACTTTGTAACGCAACAAAATGTGGGAAAAAGTCAAGGGGTGTGAATACTTTCTGAACGCACTGTAACTCTCGAACTCTCGACCAGTGTCTGGTATGACTCTTTGATGTTGTTGGCACAATGCGTCGATAAGGAAAGGGGCTGTGTTGGGTTTCCTCTGTGTCTATCTCAATCAAACCCACATGCACAGCCACACACACTTCAAACCCCCAGGGAAAAAGCATATTTGAGAGAACCAATTAAACCCGTCGCACAATTTCTGAGCGATTATTGCATTAGCAAACAGCCTCCTTTCCAGACTAATATGGTCACAGCTCTCCCTGTGCTGTGAGTCACCTGGGTTGCGTCAGCCAGGCTAGGTGTAACTGCTTTAGAGCTGTCGAATCACAGCGTCTGCTCGTGTGGACCGTGTCACAAAGCCACACCCGTCCCAATCGCATTAGAACTAGAAAGTGTAGGTTATATAGAAAAAATGACACCCAAATTGAAAATCTTTAAACTAAATAAGGATTTCTATCAGCCTAATCGAGGAGTAATTACAAATCATATTCCACTGTTCGAACTTGTAAACAAGGCTGCATGGGATTTCTCTTAATGCGACTTCGTGCAGCCAATGGCAATTTCCGCTTTAGGTATAATGCTGGGAGCCGCTTGTGGATTTGACAGCTCTAATGCAGTTCCACCTCTGACACCGCCAAAACAACCATTATGCGGGTGTCGGCTAGTGTGGGTCTGACCTTAATCTAGGCCTTAATTTCCTTTGAAAAAGCCCCCCTTCCGTACAAGTGTAAAATGGAAAACTGACTGTTTTGAATACATTTATACAATGGGTGGATTTAATCCTGGATGATGGTTGGTTAAAACCGCATTCCAGCCAGTGTCTATTCTATTTGAATACGTGTATGGACTTACTGTAAGCACCATAATGACACAAGAAAGGTATCTGTTCACTTGCAACCTGTATAATATGCAGTGTGCCTTATCTAGTTACCAGTTAAAACCTCAAAACGTCTCTCTCTAAAAAGTATTTTTGAATGACCTACTGTATACATGCGGAACAGTATCTTCTGTAAGAAATGAATGATCAAAATAAATTCTCAGACTGCTGCTGCTGGTGCAGAGCATTGCCCTTCAATATATATGTTAATGTTGAATTAGGTGGTGAAGACCTACTGTAGACCTACAGTGCAGGTTGTTTCTTTTCCTCAGGTGGCAGCAGTAAGTCTCTTCCAGGGATGGTCAGTCTGTCTGGCCCCTCAAGACTCCCAACCAAGCCCAGCAGCCTACCACGGCAGTGTACCCCTGTGTGAGTGTGCTCACTTGAAATGTCAAGTGTTGAGTGTTAAATATTGAGTGATAGTATGAACACAATTTGTGATTACTCTGTTGGAAACTGGATTTACAGGAACAAAAAARCCACATTTTTCACGTAAGTATTTTTTCCCTCTGATTCCTGTTGTCTCGTTAGACATTCCGAGGATGACCAGGGGGTATATGATGACATAGGCCTAGGCCTAGATGTAAAACCACCTCCCCCACCTCCAAACCCAAAACACCCAGGGAGCTGGGACAAAAGTGGTATGTCTGAAAATAACTACTATATTTCCATGAACACATGCAAGAGATTCACTAGCTATTGTGAATTTAGGGCTGAATCATGATGACTCTTAAATCGTAAATGTATGATTTATGTGAAAGGTTGAATTATATACACATATAGTTTCTCAATCCATCATCCCATAATGTATGTATTTTACATGTTCATCGCTTGTTCATGCATGTCATGAATTATATTTTCTGCTATTTCACCTACAGACTCCTGGAATGAAAATAGTTCTTCACAAATAGATAAGGTGAAAGAATAGGAACACAGACCATCAATGCAGAACACAGCTTTTGAATTATTTCTGAAATACTGTTCTTGATACACATGCTTTTCATGACATCTATGTTCTTATTCCTGGCTGCAGGGGAGCGATGAAAGTGAGGTCTATGATATGATTGATAAGTAAGTATAGTATTGAAATACAACTTTGATCCCCTGCCTACATACAGTACGTGGTATCTTGGGTTTATGCTTGTCTTACAAGTAGACAACTCAATGGCGGGCATAGCATACTTTAAACAGCCAATATCACAAGCATAATAATAAAAAACACTTGGATACTCACATATCTGTTATAACATGTTTATATAGGCACAATAGCTGTCCACTTCAAATAATCACTGACCCGTTAATGTCTCTGTCTTTTGCCATCTCAGAGGCAACCAAGAGGAGGTGAAAACCACAAGTTCTGATAAGAATAAACAGAAAGAGTTGAGGTGGCAGAAAGAGCAGGAGAGGAGAGAGCAAAAGGAAATACTGGAAAGAGAAAACAAATACAGAAAGAAATTCAAGGTGATATGCCACATTTCCATGCGCTAACAAATCAATAAATCCCCCCAAACAGTAATGTTTGTCATAACACACTTGCTACATTTGATACCAGTGTTTTGGATATGGTGCTGCAGCCTGGTCTCAAAGCATTTCTCATTATTCTGTATTTAAATCCAAGACACTCCATTTAGTATGATATGTTACATTTCGTATGGTATGTATTTATATGTGGATGTCTATCACCCATTTCGTATGATATGTTACAAATTACAATTCATATTATATGTTACAAATTTGCAAAATGTACAATATATTATGAATTTGCAAAATGTATGATATATTACGAATTCTAGCTAGGTGGCAAATGTTAGCTAGCTGGCTAACGTTAGCTAGGCTAGGGGTTAAGGTGAAGGTTAGGGTTAGGGTTAAGTTTAGAAGTTAGGTTAAAGGGTTAAGGTTAGGGTTAGGGGAAGGGTTAGCTAAAAGGGTTAAAGTTAGTGTTACGGTTAGCTAACATGCTAACTAAATGCAAAGCTAAAAAGTAGAAAGTAGTTAAAAAGTTGCTCATGAACTAAAATGCCTTAATTAGCCATCTGTCTTATGTAACCATACCAAACGTAACATATCCTACTAATTTAAGTGTCCCGGATTTACGTTTACTATGTTACGTCTGAGACCAAGTTGGGAATTCTGGAACACACCTGTAATACATCTCTGTGAGCCTTTTACATATGGTGTTTTGCCAAATATAGATATACAGTAATGTAATCTCACATGCAGAACATAAATCTCATTCATCTCTGCAGTCTAAAAACACCACTTTACAACCCTCTGTGTTTATTTGTACCCTTCCACAGCTGGGGACTGGGGACATAGAGGTCCTTCACATGGCCAGGGTTCGACATGACTGGCAGGGGGGCAAGCAGGATCTAACTGTTCGACAGGGAGACAGTGTGGAGATCTTACGGGTTAAGAACAATCCTGGGGGCATGTGGCTAGCCCGCACACAGACTGGCACCTGTAAGTACAACACKGTTAAGTTCTATAGAACTAAGGGACGGTTCTAAATTTAATGGGGTGAGGTGGCTGGTCCAAAATAGGGGGGGTGTTGTCTAACTTATTTTTTTGATTTGRGGAGGGTAGTGTGATTTTTTTAATGGGCACAGGGAACGGTAGTGTATTTTTTCGCTTGTTTACAATCCCCATTTTGCAGGTTTTACTATACAAATACCTAGGTGTCTGGTTAGACTGTAAATTCTCCTTCCAGACTCATATTAAGCATCTCCAATCCAAAATGAAATCTAGAATCGGCTTCCTATTTCGCAACAAAGCATCCTTCACTCATGCTGCCAAACATACCCTCGTAAAACTGACCATCCTACCGATCCTTGACTTCGGCGATGTCATTTACAAAATAGCCTCCAACACTCTACTCAGCAAATTGGATGTAGTCTATCACAGTGCCATCCGTTTTGTCACCAAAGCCCCATATACTACCCACCACTGCGACCTGTATGCTCTCGTTGGCTGGCCCTCGCAACATATCCGTCGCCAAACCCACTGGCTCCAGGTCATCTATAAGTCTTTGCTAGGTAAAGCCCTGCCTTATCTCAGCTCACTGGTCACCATAGCACCTCCCACCTGTAGCACGCGCTCCCGCAGGTATATTTCACTAGTCATCCCCAAAGCCAACACCTCTTTGGCCAACTTTCCTTCCAGTTCTCTGCTGCTAATGACTGGAACGAATTGCAAAAGTCACTGAAGCTGAAGACATATCTCCCTCACTAACTTTAAGCATCAGCTGTCAGAGCAGCTTACCGATCACTGCACCTGTACACAGCCCATCTGTAAATAGCCCACCCAACTACCTCATCTCCATATTGTTATTTTTTTGCTCTTTTGCACCCCAGTATCTCTACTTGCACATCATATAGCCACATTTCCTCATCTGCTTGAATGCACCTCCCTTATTAAGGTGTTTTGGTACTTCCCTTAAGCACGTCGCTTTTCTGCACTCCTAGTATACAGTCAACTCTATCTTGCCCATCTATACATAGTGACAGTAGTGGTAGGTGGATAATTTGCCCAGATCTGTAATAGGTTAACTAGCAATCATACTGCACATAAAATCCTTCAAATCTGCACATATTTTCCATATAAATCCACAAGAACATAGAGGATTAGCTGATAGGAGACACGCAGCTCAAAAAGCTATCTTATTGATCTTGTTTAGACTACAAATTTAATTTACTGTATAACGGATTCCCTCTTCACATTTATCAAAATAGTGAAAACTAAAGTAGTGATTCCTTCAATTCATATGAATTGATTATTTTTAACAATAATTTTTCACTAACCGAATGATGTGCTTTGCCATTGTAGTAGTTGGGGGTTTGGTTAAATCGCGGTTAATCAAATTATGGGAATAATCATTTGTGAATCACAAACAGTAAAAGGAAACAATTCAGCTGTAGACTTCCTTTCGAATTGTGTCGCTGCAAAACTCATTTTGTAGATGCTTTAAGTTGATTTGGACGTTCAACTTTTATTTTATTCTATATATACAGTTGAAGTAGGAAGTTTACCTACACTTAGGTKGGAGTCATTAAAACTTGTTTTTCAACTGCTCCACAAATTTCTTTTTAACAAACTATAGTTTGGCAAGTCGGTTAGGACATCTACTTTGTGCATGACACAAGTAATCTTTCCAACAATTGTTTACAGACAGATTATTTCACTTATAATTCACTGTATCACAATTCCAGTGGGTCAGAAGTTTACATACACTAAGTTGACTGTGCCTTTAAACAGTATAAACACCATGGGACCATGCAGCCGTCATACCGCTCAGGAAGGAGACGCGTTCTGTCTCCTAGAGATGAACGTACTTTGGTGCGAAAGTGCAAATCAATCCCAGAACAACAGCAAAGGACCTTGTGAAGGTGCTGGAGGAAACGGGTACAAAAGTATCTATATCCACAGTAAAACGAGTCCTATATCGACATAACCTGAAAGGCCGCTCATCAAGGAAGAAGCCACTGGTCCAAAACCGTCATAAAAAGCCAGACTACGGTTTGCAATTGCACATGGGGACAAAGATTGTACTTTTTGGAGAAATGTCCTCTGGTGTGATGAAACAAAAATAGAACTGTTTGGTCATAATGACCATCATTATGTTTGGAGGAAAAAGGGGGAGGCTTGCAAGCCGAAGAACACCATCCCGACCGTGAAGCACGGGGGTGGCAGCATCATGTTGCGGGGGAGCTTTGCTGCAGGAGGGACTGGTGCACTTCACAAAATAGATGGCATCATGAGGAAGAAAAATTATGTGGATACATTGAAGCAAAATCTCAAGACATCAGTCAGGAAGTTAAAGCTTGGTCGCAAATGGGTCTTCCAAATGGACAAGCATACTTCCAAAGTTGTGGCAAAATGGCTTAAGGACAACAAAGTCAAGGTATTGGAGTGGCCATCACAAAGCCCTGACCTCAATCCCATTGAAAATATGTGGACAGAACTGAAAAAGCGTGTGCGAGCAAGGAGGCCTACAAACCTGACTCAGTTACACCAGCCCTGTCAGGAGGAATGGGCCAAAATTCACCCAACTTATTGTGGGAAGCTTGTGGAAGGCTACCTGAAACATTTGACCCAAGTTAAACAATTTAAAGGCAATGTTACCAAATACTAATTGGGTGTATGTTAACTTCTGACCCACTGGGAATGTGATGAAAGAAATAAAAGCTGAAATAAATAATCCTCTCTGCTATTATTCTGACATTTTACATTCTTAAAATAAAGTGGTGATCCTAACTGCCATAAGACAGGGAATTTTTRCTWGGATTAAATGTCAGGAATTGTGAAAAACTGAGTTTAAATGTATTTGGCTAAGATGTATGTAAACTTCCGACTTCAACTGTATATATATATTTTTTGCTGGCTCACCTCACTTATCCGTTATACAGTTAATTACATTTATATTGCCTTGGTGACGATACAATTATCCTTCTTATTACCTAGAATAGCCTACAACACCACAGTGCAATGAATATTGCATTATAGTTTTCAAGTTAGTACAATTCTCCCGAGTGGCGTAGTGGTCTAAGGCACTGCATCTGAGTGTTAGAGGTGTCACTACAGACCCTGGTTCGATTCCAGGCCGTTTCACAAGGGTGGTGAACAATTGGCCCAGCGTCACCTGGGTTTGGCTGGGTTAGGCCGTCATTGTAAATAAGAATTTGTTCTTAACTGACTTGCCTAGTTAAATAAAGACTAAATATATATATTTTTTAAATAATAAAAATAATTCAGTACAATTCTACTCTAGGCTGTAAACTGCAGTGAAAATGTAATTTGAATAATGGCGCAAAAGCCCTGTTATTTCAATGTTTCATTCCATTTGGATCAATTGTGGACAGTCTAGCTGTATTTTTACTTCTGATACTGATGTGCTGTCTGTTGCGGGTCATCATTCTCCCAAGTCATCCAAGTGGCCACATAGACCTATGCTCCCAGCAGGCCCAGTTATTCAGGAAAGCTAAACACACATTCTAGTCCTCGACCTCTAGCTCTAACCTTCAATATAGCCAAACTATTTGTAATTTAACTTTTAAAATGTACCACCTTTTATGAGTGGCATGATCACAACTAATCACAATGTTTTAATCTGATTAGGCTACTTCAAGTCTCTTGTACTGTAGGCTGCCTGCGCATGTTCATCCACTCCACTCCACACGAATGCGCCCCGGCCATTCGATGAATGGAAAGAGACATCTGTTACAAAACACCAAAAAGTTGATTGACATTCTGAGATTGTCAAGCCAAGCCTTCGATACTGATAAGGGAGGGATGAATTATCTGTTTGTTGAGATTGACATACTCTATTTGATTGTGGTGTTGAAATGCAAACCATAATGAAGCTCTCGAAGTCGGTAATCGGTATGCAGTTATGTGTTGCTTATTGGTTGTGTGTGGTGCATTGGCACAGAAACCTAATTATAAATTGAGCATCAAAATGCGATTTCCCCCTAGCTGATCATTGTCTGCAGCCAGCTATCATCATAGTCTAATGAGACAGGCAGGGAGAGTGAGCTTGTCTGTGGTGGTCAACCTTCTGGCCCGTAGTCCTGCTTGGCATCAACTGTGCTACAAAACCATGCTGAAGTGGTCAAGTCAATATCCACATAAACACAAGGTTGCTACAGTTATTATTTGTGGTGGTAATCATTATTTTAGAGTTCATTTTATGAGGAGGGAGGGTGTGCATAGTTTTTTACAGTACAAGGGGAAAAAAACATTTACATTGGGGAGGGAGGGGGTACATTTTTTTTATGACACCTGGAGTTGGACAAGCCCCACCCCCCACTCCAGTAAATTTTGATCTGTCCCTAAACAATTCCATATATGTTTCATATTTTTTACTTAGTCCATATTTGCTGTGACAATGCTGAAAACCACACATTTCGTGTACCTAAAGCTACCAAAAACCAGTAATGAAGTGTTACTTTGCAGATGGCTACATCATTAACACATGTGTGGATGTGGACTATGAGGAAGTGAAACGTAAACTCAAACTGTCCAGAGCCCCTGACCCCTCACTGCCACCACCACCACCTCCACCTCCCGTCTCTTTTGAGGACAATGACATTTATTATGATGTCGACTCCTCAGATAACATGAACAGGTAGCTCTCGCAAGCACAAATATACCATGTTGCTTTAACTTTGTCTGTAATTGAAACAGTGTAACCTGAATGCAAGTGATTGATATGATTGATATGTTTCTCTCTTACAGCAGCATGACTCAGGAGGAGGGTAAGTGGAGCTGTGAATGACCATTTTCCATTAAGTTGTTCATGTAGTATGCTTATGTTAAACTCGCTCTCTCTCTCTCTATCTCTCTCCCTCTCAAGATGACTACGATGATGTGCAAGGAATTAACAATGACTTCCCCCTTCCACCTCCTGAAATAAGGTATTCCTCATATACAGTATCTTTTAATTCAATTATTTTTATTTTAGTACTTTTCCCGATACACAGGAGAGTAAGTCACAGATTACTGCACCTGTACATAGCCTATCTATAATTTAGCCCAAACAACTACCTCTCCCCCTACTGTATTTATTTATTTTGCTCCTTTGCACCCCATTATTTCTATTTCTACTTCGCACATTCTTCCACTGCAAATCTACCATTCCAGTGTTTTACTTGCTATATTGTATTTACTTCGCCACCATGGCCTTTTTTTTGCCTTTACCTCCCTTATCTCACCTCATTTGCTCACATTGTATATAGACTTATTTTTCTACTGTTTTATTGACTGTATGTTTTGTTTATTCCATGTGTAACTCTGTGTTGTTGTATGTGTCGAATTGCTATACTTTATCTTGGCCAGATCGCAGTTGCAAATGAGAACTTGTTCTCAACTAGCCTACCTGGTTAAATAAAGGTGAAATAAAAAATAAAAACATTTAAAAGTCAAATGCCTTCCTCTGTCTGGGGTTTTTCATAGTGTGGTGTTGCTTTAATAGCTTGCCAACTTTGGCCTGTATGTTTACTTAAAATATGAAAATCAAAGCTTGTATACGGTTTAACTTGTCTGTTGCATAGAGCATGTATTGCACTGTATATAAATAAAGTAGTTGCTAATGGCTAACAATAAGAAAGCATAAATAAGAAAGTTGGCTACTAAAAGAGGACAAAAACGACTTTTGTGATCAGACAAAAAAGGACATGTTTGTCTTTATGTTCCAGTCTACATCCCAAAATGAGCAAGAAACTGGAGAAAGATGAACAAGAGTTCAGAAAAAGATTTAAGGTAAATCTTAATTTTCTCTTCTTGCATATCTGTTGAACTGTTAAAAATAGCTTTTACCGCAATTCATGTGCACACATTACTCTGAAAGCACAATCACTAGTCGCCTAATAATATGACATTACCAAATCATATGAAAAAATAAACATAACTTTTATTTTGTTCTGTCAGTTTGAGGGACCGATTAAGGTGTTACACTGCATGATGGTTGACGCAAGCATCAAGAAGGCAGGAGGGAAGGATCTAGCTGTGGTTCAAGGAGAGATCCTGGAGATAATTCAACTCACCAGTGACAAGAAAGCCCTGTGTCGCAACGAGCAGGGGAAATGTATGTGAATACATTGCCCTCTTGTGAAAAGTTTCTGTAAAAGTCAGTTGTATATTTGATTAGGCTACAGCCTAATCAATTAGAGATTGCAGAGAATTCCCTGTTTTGATTACTTTTGTCAGCATGAGTGTCATTATTTTAATTGTTCATTAATTTTCTTTCTCTCACAGATGGATATGTGCCCAGGGTTGTTCTTCTTCAGGCGTAGGTTTCTTATATATTTATTCAACACAATTATTGGTAGAATATGGATTCAGAATAGCCATAGTCTCTGTTAGTCAGTCACTGGTATCATAATTTGCTGCTGACAACTGTGTCATAATGTTTTGGTTAATATGGTTTTCAATATTCCTTTTCAGGGAAGGGGAGGATGTTTACGACGATGTTGATCATATTAACGGTAAGTTATTGTTGAATGAATTATGCTTACTGTAAATACATTTATATTTTGACTCTGAAGTGATATTATGAATCTAGCTTTGGGACACAACATCAGGAGTCACAGACCCCAGATGAGCTCATGTAATATATACTGAACAAAAATATAAATGCAACATGTAAAATGTTGGTCCCATGTTTCATGAGCTGAAATTAAAGATCCCAGAAATGTTCCATACGTACAAAAAGCTTATTTCTCTCCAATTTTGTGCACAAATTTGTTTACATCCCTGTTAGTGAGCCTTTCTACTTTGCCACGATAATGCATCCACATGACAGTTGTGGCATATCAAGAAGCTGACCAAACAGCAGGATCATTACACAGGTGCACCTTGTGCTGGGGACAATAAAAGCACACTCTAAAATGTGCAGTTGTGTCACACATCACAATGTCACAGATGTCTCAAGTTTTGAGGGATCGTGTATTTGGCATGCTGACTGCAGGAATATGCACCAGAGCTGTTGTCACAGAATTGAATGTTCATTTCTCTACCATAAGCCGCCTCCAACGTTGTTTTAGAGAATTTGGCAGTACATACAACCGGCCTCACAACCGCAGACCACGTGTAACCACGCAAGCCCAGGACCTTCACATCCGGCTTCTTCACTTGCAGGATCATCTGAGACCAGCCACATCTGAGACCAGCCACCAGCTGATGCCCTTATGAAAAAAGATTGCAGTCAGAGTGCAGTATAACTGCAGCATGCTGCAGTATAACTGTAGTAAGAGTGCAATATGACTGCAGTATGCAGGAAAATACTGCGTCCAAAATAACACCGTTTTTTTAACTGCAGTAATTCTGCAGTACACTGCAGTTATTCTGCAGTTACTGCGTCCAAAATACCAGAGTCGACTGCAGTTACTGCACCTTTACTGCAGTTTCAAAACTGCAATCTTTTTTTGTAAGGGTGAAACTGAGGAGTAATTCTGTCTGTAATAACACCCTTTTGTGGGGAAAACTCATTCTGATTGGCTGGACCTAGCTCCCAAGTGGCTAGGCTTAAACCACCCCTGCCCAGTCATGTGAAATCCATAGATTATCGCCTAATTTATTTATTTCAATTGACTGATTTGCTTATATGAACTGTAACTCCGTAAAATCGTTGAAATTGTTGCATGTTGCGTATATAGTTTTGTTCAGTATATATGCAAAGTAGTAAAAGTACAAGGAGTTAACCCCTTTCTTGACCTTCTCTCTCCTCCTTACAGATATCTATGACAATGACAATGTCTATGATCACACAATCCACTGAAACCCTTTTCCTTTCCTGACCAACATGGATCACCAATCCTGGACTGACAATTTAATGCTTGTCTTCCAGGGAGACACACACACACACACACAAATGTCCTAAGAATTGAAACAATCATGGCATGATTGTTGTTTGCTCGAATTTGCTTGTAGAACTATTTAATACACTATGCTTTGTTCGTGGCTGGGCTTCTTGAGATGAGTTTGAATAATAAATACTTTTTTGTCAGTTGTATTTTGTGTATTATTCATATTGTATTAGTGTACTCAACAAAATTATCCTCCCAAGAATTAGAAGAATAATTTAAAAAGATGATACATTTATTGACATTCCCATGGAATTTATTACCAAAAGCTACCCACTTTTTCAGTTTTTTCAAAAAGGCATTGCATCTTTGAATATGTGATCTATTACTACTGCCTGAATATCGATAAACGTTTCACTGAACACTTCCTGTTCAAAGTACACCATTTTTTCTGTCACAGATTGTAGAGGAAACCTGTTTTGGGTACTATTTCACACAATTTCGTGTGGATCTTCGTGCTGAAAAAGATGACATCTGTCACGTGCATTTACAGATCTTTGTTACTTTGACGCACAGTCATTGCTTTGACGTTGCAGTCAACACCGGCAGGATCAATTTGATTACCATTCGAGTGAACAGAGCTGTGTGCACCTGACTTGCAGACCGCTACTAGTGTGTTTACATAATGCAAAATTCCTTGGAGTCGCTTGTGAATGTGCTTGAGTCGTACAGAGGAAGAGATAAAGTGGTAAGTGTAGCACCAAAACATTTCATAAAAAATCAGATGTAGTATGAATACAAACTACATTCAGTTATTTCATTTTAAATATGACAAATGTTGAGTCATTGCCCTATTTAAATGAAGATGCATACCACCACATTCTTCCTAATAGAATGGCCTTGTGTTATGTGGGATATTTGTGGGCAGATAAGGACACTGTGCTATGGGTCCCAGCTGGTTGGTGGGGTTCTGTCTGAGAAGCCAGGGCTGTCATCCGCACAGCTTGGAAAGAGCCTCCTACTGTTCTCTGCACAGCTAAGCCACTGTCGGACTGTACTTCGACTCTTCGATGACCTCTCCATGCTCACATATTCACAAAGCTATGGTCTTGGAGCCGGGGTGAGCAATGAGACTATAGCAGCGTTTCCCAAACTCGGTCCTCTGGACCCCTAGGGGTGCATGTTTTGGTTTTTGCCCTAACACTACACAACTGATTCAAATGTTCAAAGCTTGATGATTAGTTATGATGATTATTTGAATCAACTGTGCAGTGCTAGGTCAAAAAACAAAATGTGCACGCCTTGGGGGACTGAGTTTGGGAAACCCTGGTCTATAGGATTGGACCTTTCTGTCATGAAATTATATATTTTCTTTATTTCTATGACCAGAAATGCCCTGTATGAAAGGTTTCTGAAATGACATAGCCAGCCATCATCTGTGTCTCAAGACATGGCAATAGCCCCACTTCAATATCAAAGCATGTCAGTGTCAACACACAATTGAAACTAATTAAAGCCAGATTCCCGTAGTGAGAGATTGAGGGCCAGAGACTTAGAATAGAATTGACACTTTCTTTAGATTGACATGCATTTCCCTCTCTCCAGGAAGAAGATTCTGCACTGCGCTGGATGTCTGTGCTGAATAATGTGGCTGACCAGTTGTATTACCCTTGTGAACATATAGCGTGGGCTGCCGATGCCAAGATCATCAGTGCTAAGTCTGACAAATGGTGGCTACTAAGCGGTATACTCTGGGGAGTATCTCTGCTTTTAGGCGTTTTCAGGTAAGACTATTTCTCCGCTGATGGTTTCATACTACAAAACAAATCTGAGGCACTCTTCAATCAAATCAAATCAAGTTTATTTTATATAGCCCTTCGTACATCAGCTAATATCTCGAAGTGCTGTACARAAACCAGCCTAAAACTCCAAACAGCAAGCAATGCAGGTGTAGAAGCACGGTGGCTAGGAAAAACTCCCTAGAAAGGCCAAAACCTAGGAAGAAACCTAGAGAGGAACCAGGCTATGAGGGGTGGCCAGTCCTCTTCTGGCTGTGCCGGGTGGAGATTATAACAGAACTATGCCAAGATGTCCAATAATGTTCATGAAGTGACAAGCATGGTCAAATAATAATCATGAATAATTTCAGTTGGCTTTTCATAGCGGATCATTAGAGGTTGAAATAGCAGGTCTGGGAGGTGGCGGTTCATAACCGCAGGCAGAACAGTTGAATCAGTGAAAATCAGTGAAAGTTACAATGCTGCTAGCCTATTTGGCATATGGCCAAAGTACTAAAAAAGTTGGTAATCCTTGTTCCAGGCTCAATTTCTACTGTAGAGAGTGGTTCAGTTTGGAGCTGGCTGGTGGACGAGATTACATTGGCATACTTACAGTAGATTTTTGGCATGGAGTTTTCCTTCGAATGTAGCCTATTGCTTTGGACAGGATTTGAAACACTCAGTGATAGTGGGGAGGCATGTAGAATGGCTATAAGCAGTTTTACTCACCATAGCACTTCCCATTTAGTGTCTATGAGGTTGTCGTGCTGCTGGGATGAAGTTAAGGAAGTCAACCGAGGCGACAGTAGGTGAGTCGGGTCAATAGTGTGTGTGTGTGTGTGTGTGTGTGTGTGTGTGTGTGTGTGTGTGTGTGTGTGTGTGTGTGTGTGTGTGTGTGTGTGTGTGTCAATGACTGTGTTCCATTGCGTAAAATATATTGATGGAATCTTGGCGTTCCCAATGCATAGTCATCACATCAATTGGGAGGACATTTCAGGTAAGGATACTAGATACGTGTGTCGCTAAACCAATGAGTGTATATAAACGTATCTTGGGTTTGATTTGTCTCTCTCCAGTGAGGGAACTGTTGCCAGCAGGTCTCAGCTCCGGAGGCAGGTGCAAGGGGAGGTCCTCAGTATTCTCAGCAGCATGGCAGATCTGAGTAATGCCATTCATTGGATGCCCCCTGGTTTCCTCTGGGCAGGACGCTTTCCCAATTGGCTAGTTGGACTTATGGGCACCACGTCATCCCTGATTGGCTTGATCCAGATGGGTGCCAGTCAAGCAGTCAGTGCCTAGTCTTATTGCTTTGACAAATCTTTCAATCTTTTTTTTTTACTAACACATTTGATAACCCAATCAGCATTAGTGGACAATATCATTTGTTGAAAAATCTACTGAAAATTGGGGAACATTCATCAACATCAAACCCTGTTCTGGATGACATCGTTGTGCCCAGTGTTGGTAATTAACGGGTCTTTTCTTGACAAAGCTCCACAACCAGATGCAACAGTTGACTATTGTCTGTTTTTAAACTGCTACCAACTGTTCAGCGGTGTTGAACATAGCCCAGACATATTTTAAGTTGACTTGTTACTAGTAGGAATACAGTAAAACATGGGAAGCTCTGTCAGCCTGTGCTTGAGTTGAGTCATGTTCAGCTGGCCTACTGTTTCTCCTAGCTAGGCACTCCAATTATCTGTAATGAATCTCAGTATTTCTTACATAAACCCATGGAATGTGAAGTGAAAAAATATATAATATCTATTACAACATTTTAATTAAATGAATTAACCTATTAAACAMATTTTTTTCAGAATTCTGAGTGTTAGATATGAACAATATTGCTGTAACATTAATTGTTTGGCATTTTGGCACCAATCAAATTTTTTGTAAAATATAATCATAACTTTAGCTCAGAGTAGCAATTGCCCTTTCAGTATGGTAATGTTCATAAAACCAATCAAACAACGTCAACACAACATTTGTGGCTATTATTTCAACCACAGAAACATGCTCAACAATGAAAATATCAGCTGCTGTGAACAGTGATGAATTGTAATTTTTGTTCATAATTTTCCTAGAATAAAATAGACAATTAAATGGCGTAGTGTATTTCTGTTTTATTATATATAAATCACGTACAGTGCATTCGGGAAAGTATTCAGACCCCTTGACTTTTTCCACATTTTGTTATGTTACAGCCTTATTCTTAAATGTATTACGTTTGTCCCCCCCCCCCCCCCCTATCTACACATAATACCCCATAATGACAAAGTACATTTCTTTAAAAAAAAAATGAAATTACATTTACATAAGTATTCAGACCCTTTACTCAGTACTTTGTTGAAGCACCTTTGGCAGCGATTCCAGGCTTAAATCTTCTTGGATATGACGCTATAAGCTTGGTATACCTGTATTTGGGGAGTTTCTCCCATTCCTCTCTGCAGATCCTCAAGCTCTGTCAGATTGGAGGGGGAGCGTTGTTGCACAGCTATTTTCAGGTCTCTCTGGAGATGTTCGATCAGGTTCAAGTCCGGGCTCAGGCTGGGCCACTCAAGAACATTCAGAGACTTGTCCCGAAGCCACTCCTGCGTTGTCTTGGCTGTGTGCTTAGGGTCGTTATCCTGTTGGAAGGTGAACCTTCGCCCCAGTCTGAGGTCCTGAGCGCTCTGGAGCAGGTTTTCATCAAGGATCTCTCTGTACTTTGCTCTGTTCACCTTTCCCATGATCCTCTGCCCACTGCCCTATCCCATCTGGACAAGAGGAATACCTATGTAAGAATGCTGTTCATTGACTATAGCTCAGCATTCAATACCATAGTACCCTCCAAGCTCATCATTAAGCTTGAGGCCCTGGGCCTGAACCCTGCCCTGTGCAACTGGGTCCTGGACTTCCTGACGTGCCGCCCCCAGGCGGTGAAGGTAGGAAACATCACATCCACTCCGCTGATCCTCAACACTGGGGCCCTACAAGGGTGCACCCCCCCCCCCCATCTACATCGACGGACCGCAGTGGAGAAGGTGGAAAGCTTCAAGTTCCTTGGCGTACACATCACTGACAAACTGAAATGGACCACCCACACATACAGTGTGGTGAAGAAGGCGCAACAGAGCCTCCTCAACCTCAGGAGGCTAAAGAAATTTGGCTTGTTAAATGTCGCAGGAAGGCCAAAAAGTTCACGGGCATCAACCACCCGAGCCACTGCCTGTTCACCCCACTATCGTCCAGAAAGAGAGGTCAGTACAGGTGCATCAAAACTGGGACTGAGAGACAGCTTCTCTCAAGGCCATCAGACTGTTAAACAGCCATCACTAGCACATTAGAGGAAGCTGCCTATAGGCATAGACTAGAAATCACTGGTCACTTAAAGGAATGGAACACTAGTCACTTTAATAATGTTTACATATCTGGCATTACTCATCTCATATGTATACTGTTTTTCTATACTATTCTGTATCTTAGTCCGTTCCGCTCTGATATCGCTCGTCCATATGTATATAGTCTTAATTCATTCTTACTTAGATTTGTGTGTATTGGGTATATGTTKTGTAATTTGTTAGATATTACTGCACTGTCGGAGCTAGAAGCACAAGCATTTTGCTACACCCGCAATAACGTCTGCTAATCAAGCGCATGTGGCCTATAAAATTTGATTTGAGAAACATCCCCACAGCATGATGCTGCCGCCACCACAATGCTTCACCGTAGGGATGTTGCCAGGTTTCCTCCAGATGTGACGCTTGGCATTCAGGCCAAAGAGGTCAATCTTGGTTTCATCAGACCAGAGAATCGTGTTTCTTATGGTCGTAGAGGCTTTAAGGTACCTTTTGGCAAACTCAAAGCGCGCAGTGGCTTCCATCTGGCCACTACCATAAAGACCTGATTGGTAGAGTGCTGCAGAGATGGTTCTCCTTCTGGAAGGTTCTCCCATCTCCACAGAGGAACTCTAGAGCTCTGTCAGTGACCATCGGGTTCTTGGTCACCTCCCTGACCAAGGCCCTCTTCCCCTGATTTCTCAGTTTGGCCGGGTGGCCAGCTCTAGGAAGAGTCTTGGTGGTTCCAAACTTCTTCCATTTAAGAATGATGGAGGCCACTGTGTTCTAGGGGACCTTCAATGCTGCAGACATTTTTTGGTACCCTAACCCAGATCTGTGTCTCAGAGATCTACGGACAATTCCTTCGACCTCATGGTGTGGTTTTTGCTCTGACATGCACTGTCAACTGTGTGACCTTATATAGACATGTGTATGCCTTTCCAAATCATGTCCAATCAGTTGAATTTACCATAGGTGGACTCCAATCAAGTTGTAGAAACATTTCAAGAATAATCAATGGAAACAAGATACACCGGAGCTCAATTTCGAGTCTCATAGCAAAGGGTCTGAATGCTTATGTAATTTTTTTTWTTTTWWATAAATTAGCAACATTTTCTAAAAGCCTGTTTATGCTTTGTCAATATTGTGTGTAGATCCTTTTAAAAAATGTATTCCATTTTAGAATAAGTAACGTAACAAAATGTGGAAAAGTCAAGGGGTCTGAATACTTTCCTAAGGCACTGTATGAAGTTCAGTTTGACAATAGATTGAGCATGACTTGAATCAGTCGTACGCATGCGCACTACATCAACATTGTAGCAGCAGAGAGAAGACCACCGAAACAATTTATGAAACTCTGTAGCAGAGATGCATACAACAGCAGCATTTTATGTGTCATACACGAGACGGGCGTACTGCTAATTGACTCAGCACAGTGCTGTTACAGTTGTAGCTATTACTACGAAGACACTGCTATATTGCTGACTTGTTTCGTTGCAAAAGAGTTCCCAGCCACGTCAACTTCATCCGTGGCAGTAAAGTTCAAGCATTCATCGGATCCAGATTTTAACAGGGTGAGCATCTGGATCATGTCAGTTAGGGTGTTACTGCCAATATCGCCCTAAACGTCCCTAACTTGTTCGCAAACCAGCAGGAAGATTACTAAAGCTTACTAAAGCTTATTGGCTGTAAATAGGCTGAAAGTTAGCTGAGTAGCTAGCMATATTTGCTAACGCGTTAGCTAAGCTAAACGAAGCTAGCTGGCTAACGTTAGCAAATTAGCTCTAGTGATCCAGCCAGGCTACGACAATTAAATACTGCAATTTCTCTAGCTAGCAGCAGTGCAGCATAAAGAGATGTTTTCAGTGTCATTATTCGGAAGACTGGTGTTTTGTATTTGTAAGTGTTAAGTAGCTCACATCATAATTACTTATATGTTAGCTATGATAATTGTTTTATATTGGTTACAGCTATTTTGTTACATATGGAGAAAATGTTACAATGACGACAGTAGCTTAATACGAATACAAACATACCATATTGTCAGGCTAGTTACACAAAGGGGACTTGATGTCACATGACCATAACATGTACTTTGAGCCTGAAGCAATAGCAGCACTGTTTTCTTGGACATAGGCCAATGAAGACAGAAAAAGAGGGTGCTTTCATTATCCCCTGCACAAGAAATGGGGGAAGTGAAAAGCATTTACATTTTTGATTACTGTTGGATAGTGTTAGACGATACGCAATTTGATGGTGTAAATATAAATTATTATCAAGTAATATATTTTAATGTATGTTTTAAAATGGTCTACTTTCACAGTGAAACAGTATAGTAACCCCTTTTAAATGGCTCAACCTTTGCCGAAATACCCCACAAGACATTGAAAGGTGCTTGTATCATGTCTATCATGTCAACTTGTTGATGTGTTGCCAATGTCTATCATGTCAACTTGTTGATGTGTTGCCAATGACCCGTGCTCCTATCCAGAAAATGGAGGCTGATAATTGCCCTGCTGGAAACAAGGTGGAACAAACAGTTTCCTCACCTCAACAGGAGAACACTGCTTGTGGTGGACCTGCTGTAGGTGATCCAGACAGTCAAAGCCAGTCACCTAAAGCTGCCGCCAAGGTTTCCCACCCTGAATCGGAGGATCTGGACTCCTTTAACCTGATAGAGCCCCCTCCTCTGGACTGGAGGTCAGACGACTCTAGTGAAACGGGGTCAGTGGAAGAGATGGATGACCCCAGCTTTCCTCCCTCCTCGGTCCCTGTGGACAGTCCAGAGGATGTACTAGGTGAGTCCCTATCTGCCGCGGATGGAGTAGGTGAGTCCCTACCTCTCTTGGACACCAGTGACACTGTAGCTTTACCTGTGGTAGTTAGCCAGGAGGAGCTAATCAACTTTGCTCCTGAGGATAGAACCCCAACTGAACGGGTCCTGGATCCTTGCGAAAAGGAAAGAGTGGTGGAGGAAGAGAAGAAGGTTGAGGTCTGGAGACCAGGTGACGAAGACCACACTCGGATCCACCACCTGTTGAACCGACTCCAAGTCATCAGAGAAAGCCCTCTCCCCAGGGACTCAACCGCTGACCCTACACCATCAGCGTTCTCTGAGTCCTCGGACTTTGACCCTCCAGGCCCATCTCTGTTGACTGACGTCAGCCCTTTCCTACCAGAGCAGAACCTGAACCAGGCCTCGGGGCTGCTGTTCTCTGAGAGTCAACAGAGAGACCTATTAGGGCTGCTGGGGTGTACAGAGATAGGGGTTCCCCAGCCCAGTCCTTCTGATACCCAGGTTCCTCCTTACATGGCCCGGAGAGAGGAGATGGATGCGGTGGTGTCTGTCTCCTACAACCAGGAGGATGGGGAGAGGTTCTGGGACCACTTTGGGAACAGCGGGCGGCTACGCCACAGAGATGACTCCGTGGACTCTATCCCCGAGGATGAGGTCCCAGAGCCTGTGTGGAGGAAGTTAGGGGAGGAAGCTCCAGAGGAGGTCAACGATGCAGAGAACAGTGAGCGGGTAGGTTTGACATGCTGAAAGATGGTTATTAATGATTAATGGTTTATTATACTGAACAAAAATATAAACACAACATGCAACAAATTCAACTATTTAAAAATTCATTAGGCCCTAATCTATGGATTTCACATGACTGGGCAGGGGCACAGCCATGGGTGGGCCTGGGAGGGCATAGGCCCTTGGGGGCATAGGCCCTCCCACTTGAAGAAGCCGAGGTCCTGGGCTGGCGATGTTACACGTGTCTGCGGCTGTGAGGCCGGTTAGACGTACTGCCAAATTCTCTTAGACAACGTTGGACGCGGCTTATGGTAGATAAATGAACATTCAATTCTCTGGCAACAGCTCTGGTGGACATTCCTGCAGTCATCATGCCAATTGCACGCATCCTCAACTTGAGACATCTGTGATATTGTTGTGTGACTAAACTGCACATTTTAGAGTGGCCTTTTATTGTCTCCAGTACAAGGTGCACCTGTGTAATGATCATGCTTTTTAATCAGTTTMTTGATATTCCACACCTGTCAGGTGGAGGGATTATCTTGGCAAAGAAGAAATGCTCACTAACAGGGATGAAAAACCAATTTGTGCACAACATTTGAAAAATACATTTATTGTGTGTATGGAACATTTCTGTGATATTTTTTTTGCTCATGAAACATGGGACCAACACTTCACAATATTTTTTGTTTGGTAAAGTATCAATTATTTTGCTGATGATTGATTGGTTCAAATGAGCTGTGTCTTTTACTTTGTTCAATTATCATTGACCTCTTCACTTACAGGGCACAGAGGACCACCCAGCCTATAAAGATGGTAAGCTAAACATAGGCTATGTAAAACTTCTGTGCTTCTTTTATTGGAATCTCAATATTAATAATAATAGTAGTAATAACAATAGTAATATATTTCTGATAAGTCACTTTGTTTTTTGTCAGTGCCTGGCCCCTGTGACCCAGATGACCTCCTGGATGGGGTCATATTTGGGGCCAAGTACCTGGGCTCCACCCAGCTCAAGTCTGACAAGAACCCTTCCACCAACGCCCGAATGAAACAGGCCCAAGAGGCTGTGGACAGGATCAAAGTAAGTTTACTTTTGGCATTTTAGTCATTTAGCAGATGCTCTTATCCCAAGCAACTTACAATTTGGTGCATTTATCTTAAGGTAGCATGGTAAGACAACCACATATCTCAGTCGATTGGGACCGCTGGGGTTTAGAGTGCGCTGCGGCAGAACCTTGTTTTTCCCCGCTGTGGGATGGTGCTACAGTCAGTCATAGATGCTTTATTGAGGAAAAGTTTTACTATCAGCAAAGTCAGTGCTAGTAAGAAAAGGCTGGCGTGAGTTCAATGGCAGGGTTTTTCCCCCCATTCTACTTTTTGAAGAGGTAGGTTTTTAGACATGGTCGGAGGATTGCAGGGACTGTGCTGTCCTGACGTTAGGGGGAAGCTTGTTCCACCATTGGGGTGCCAGGATAGARTACAGCTTTGACTGGGATAAGTGGGAAGTGGGAGGGCCGAGGTGCCAGAATGGGTAAGACACACCATTCTGCTAAAAAGCGGTGATCTGCTTTAGATTGTGTCATCAAAACATCTGCTCTTGTCTTTCTCCAGGCCCCAGAGGGAGAGTCTCAGCCTATGACTGAGGTGGATCTCTTCATCTCCACTCAGCGCATCAAAGTCCTCAGCGCAGACACACAGGTTTGGTTTGAATGGATGACAAAGTAGTTAAGGTCATTTCTTGAATAGCAGTGTCTCTAATTTGAGTCGTACTCAGCCTGTACAGTTGAATAGTCAAGCGAATTTTGTGACAGTTTTTCAGCTTTTTCCCTTCTGAATGGCTGGCTGGTCCTAGATATATAGCGGTTGCTGTTTAACTAGCCTGGCCGTCTTTGTTGTTAGATCCAGTGGGAATGGATCTATCATGGATTTTTTTCATTAGTGTTAAACTTACTCCTAAAGGTTCAGCCCCTGGGTTGACCGTGATCTTGCAGAGTTACTCCAACTCAAGAATTGCTTTTGGCAAAAGACTCGGCACACGCTGACTGGCTCTCGTTCAGGCAAATGAGAAATAAGTGCACTCAGGCTATCCAGGATGCCAAAGTTAGTTACTTTAAGGAGCAGTTCTCTCTCTGTGGGTCTAACACCAAGAAGTTCTGGAAAACGGTTATAGACCTGGAGGATAAACCCTCCTCCTCACAGCTGCCCATGTCCCTTAATGTTGATGTGGCTGTTACTGACAAGGAGCACATGGCTGAGCTCTTTAATCACCACTTCATTAAGTCAGGATTCCTATTTGACTCAGCAATGCCTCCTTGCCCGTCCAACATTTCCTCATCTCCCACCCCTTCTAATGCGACTATCCCCGATGCTTCTCCCTTTTTTCCCCCTRCCCTGCTACGAAGTTTCTCCTTGCAGGCAGTCACTGAGTCCAAGGTGCTAAAGGAGCTCCTTAAACTGGGTCAGATGGTTTAGACCTTTCTTTTTTAAGGTTGCTGCCCCTATCTTCGCTAAGCCCATCTCTGACCTTTTTAACCTGTATCTTCTCTCTAGGGAGGTTCCCATTGCTTGGAAGGCAGCCAAGGTTCGTCCTTTATTTAAAGGGGGAGATCATGCTTAGCCTAAATGTTATAGGCCTATTTCTATTTTGCCCTGTTTATCAAAAGTGTTAGAAAAACTTGTCAATAATCAATTCTGGCTTTCTTGATGTCTATAGTATTCTCTGGTATGCAATCTGGTTTCCGCTCAGGTTATGGATGTGTCACTGCAACCTTAAAGGTCCTCAATGATTTCACCATTGCCCTTGATTCTAAGCAATGTTGTACTGCTATATGTATTGACTTGGCCAAAGCTTTTGATACGGTAGACCATTCCATTTTTGTAGGCTGGCTAAGGAGTATTGGTGTTTGAGGGGTCTTTGGTCAGGTTTGCTAACTACCTCTCTCAGAGTGCAGTTTATAAAGTCTGAACATCTGTCTCAGCCACTGCCTGTCACCAATGGTGTACCCCAAGGCTCGATCCTAGGCCCCACTCTCTTCTCAATTTACATCAACACAGCTCAGGCAGTAGGAAGCGCTCTCATCCATTTATATGCAGATTATAGTCTTATACTAAACTGGCCCCTCCCCGGATTTTGTGTTAAATGCTCTACAACACAGCTTTCTTAGTGTCCAACATTCTTTCTCTGCCCTTAACCTTGTTCTGAACACCTCCAAAACAAAGGTCATGTGGTTTGGTAAGATGTGATTACTTCTTCTGAGGGTTTAGAGCTTGAGGTAGTCCCCTCATAAAAGTACTTGGGAGTATGGCTAGACACTACACTGTCCTTCTCTCAGCACATATCAAAGCTGCAGGCTAAAGTTAAATCTAGACTTGGTTTCCTCTATTGTAATCGCTCCTCTTTCATCCCAGCTGCCAAACTAACCCTGATTCAGATGACCATCCTACCCATGCTAGATTACGGAAACATAATTTATAGATCGGCAGGTACGGGTGCTCTCGAGCAGCTTGATGTTTTTTACCATTTGCCATCAGATTTGCCACCAATGCTCCTTATAGGATACGTCACTGCACTCTATACTCCTTTGTAAACAGGTTATCTTTGTATACCCATCGCAAGACCCACTGGTTGATGCTTATTTCTAAAACCCTCTTAGGCCTCACTCCTCCCTATCTGAGATATCTAAAGCAGCCTTCATCCTCCACATACAACACCCATTCTGCCAGTCACGTTCTGTTAAAGGTCCCCAAAGCACACACATCCCTGGGTTGCGCGTCTTTTCAGTTTGCTTCAGCTAGCGACTGGAACAACCTGCAACAAATACTCAAACTGGACAGTTATCTCAATCTCTTCATTCAAAGACTCAATCATTGACACTCTTACTGACAGTTGTGGCTTCTTTGCGTGATGTGTTGTCTCTAACTTCTTGCCCTTTGTGCTGTTGTCTGTGCTCAATAATGTTTGTACCCTGTTTTGTGCTGCTACCATGTTGAGTTGCCTCCATGTTATGTTGTTGTCTTAGGTCTCTCTCTTTATGTAGTGTTGTCTCTCTTGTCGTGATGTGTGTGTGTTGTCCTATATTTTTTTATTAATTTTTATTCCCAGCCCCCTTCCCCGCAGGAGGCCTTTTGGTAGGCTGTCATTGTAAATAAGAATTTGTTCTTAACCGACTTGCCTAGTTAAATAAAGGTACATATAAAAAAGAAAGACCAAATAAAGTGTTAGTAAACAGTTTCTATACATTCATCACTCCTGTTTCTCCTATAGGAGGCCATGATGGACCACCCTCTCCAGATGATCTCCTACATCGCAGACATCGGCAGCATCGTGGTCCTGATGGCCCGCAGGAAGCCGGCCGTGGGCCATAAAAGCCAGGAGGGGAACCCCACAGGGGCCAACTCCCCCGGGCCACAGAAAAAGTGCTGCATGATCTGCCATGTGTTTAACTCCGATGATGTGAGTCAGCCAAGTGGAAACCGTACAACTTTATGTCCAATATGTTTTGTGTTTTTTGTTGAAAATAATTAGGTTGAGCTGTTTTTTAAATTTTATTTCCGGTGCCAGTCTTTTTCTACAGTACTTGAGCCAACTTGTCGTTGTCTTGCCTAAGCAACTAGGTAAACCAGCTTTGTTGAATACAGAAAGAAACAGCCTGGCACACAGGTTATTTTTCCATGCCAGGAGTCGATTAACAGGAGGAAACACTAATTAGCAGTTCATTACATTATTATAGGTTAAGGTTTGGTTTAATAATACGTTAGCCACAGCCTATTTTGGCTACTTGAAATACTCTGTGAGAAGGAACAGGTATGTAAAGGATTACCATACTGTTGGCTGCCAGTCTGGAACATGTCTGAACACGCCCACTGACTCACTGTCACTTTCCTGCATGTAGGCCCAGGTGATCGCTCAGGCGATTGGCCAGGCCTTCGGTGTGGCCTACCAGCAGTTCCTCCACGCCAACGGCATTAAGGCCAGCGAGCTAAAGCCCAGCGAGTACAGTGACTACTTGGGCACACAGGAGCTCTACAACGGAGACCTGGTGCACTTCTCTGATTCAGATAACATCAGAGAGGTACAGTAACACTCAATTTCAGCACCTTGTTGTTAGGACCAGCCGGGGTGTCCTTTTAAATGTAKGTCTACAAATGCGGTATTCCTCCTACCCTGCAGGGATTCTCAACCCTCTCCTTGGGGACCACCAGACGTTTCACATATTGGTTGTAGCACTTAACTGGCACTCCTAATTCAATTAGTCAACTATCACCAAGCCCTTAACTAATCGAATCAGGTTTGCCAATTCAGGGAAACAACAAATGTGTGAAACATCTGGTGGTCCCTGATGAGAGCTTTGGGAAGTACTTGCCTAGATAACAGTTCATGGAGATAATATTGTCCTTAATAAACCAGAGGTATTTGTGGTTTTACACTATGCAACAACCACTCACTCTTTTGCTCAAGACACTAATGAAACAGATCCATACATTTCATGATTTTAGTGAAATGTACATCAAAGTTGTGTTCAGTAAAGACAAAAACATGTTTAAACTGGGTTAGGTACTCCCTGAACTTATCTACTGTTTTACATCTTGAAAGGTGTTTCCCTACTGAACACCACCCAGATGAAATTCCATCTTTCTCTTAAACCACCTCCCTGCTGTCTGTCCAGGTGTCCATCTCCAAGGCTCCCGGGGAGATAGTGGGGGTGGCGGTGGTGGAGTCGGGCTGGGGGTCCATCCTGCCCACGGTGGTGGTGGCCAACCTGCTCCACGGTGGCCCTGCAGAGCGCTGCGGGGCCCTCAGCATTGGAGACCGCATCATGTCCGTCAATAGCACCAGCCTAGTGGGCCTCCCTATAACCACCTGCCAGAGTATCATACGGGTAAGAGGGGGTTGTGTTGTGTTGTGCCTTTGTGTTTCATTATTTCCTGTGACTGTTGGCTGTCTATCATGTAGTTCCTAGAATGCACACTAGATGGTACTGTATTGCTGAAGTCATACAGCAGGGTTCCCAAACTGGCGGCCTGCGGGTTATTTTTATTTGGCCCATGTTGACTCCAATGCTTCTCACATTTGTGTGAAGTTGGTTGGATGTCCTTTGGGTGGTTGAACATTCTTGATACACACGGCAAACTGTTGAGCTTGAAAAACCCAGCAGCGTTGCAGTTCTTGACACAAACTAATGCGCCTGGCACCCACCTCGTTCAAAGACACTTAAATATTTTGTCTTTCCCATTCACCCTCTCTGAATGGCACATACACAACTCATGTCTCAATTAGAGGTCGACCGATTATGGTTTTTCAACGCCGATACCGATTATTGGAGGACCAAAAAAAGCCGATACCGATTAATAGGCCAACAATTTTATTTATTTATTTGTAATAATGACAATTACAACAATACTGAATGAACACTTTTCTTTTACCTTAATATAATACATCAATAAAATAAATTTTGCCTCAAATAAATAATGAAACATGGTCAATTTGGTTTAAATAATGCAAAAACAAAGTGTTGGAGTGAGAAGTAAAAGTGCAATATGTGCCATGTAAGAAAGCTAACGTTTAAGTTCCTTGCTCAGAACATGAGAACATATGAAAGCTGGTGGTTCCTTTTAACATGAGTCTTCAATATTCCCAGGTAAGAAGTTTTAGGTTGTAGTTATTATAGGAATTACAGGACTATTTCTCTCTATTATACCATTTGTATTACATATACCTTTGATTATTGGATGTTCTTATAGGCACTTTAGTATTGCCAGTGTAAAAGTATAGCTTCCGTCCCTCTCCTGGCCCCTACCTGGGCTCGAACCAGGAACACATTGACAACAGCCACCCTCGAAGCATCGTTACCCATCGCTCCACAAAAGCCGCGGCCCTTGCAGAGCATGGGGAACAACTACTCCAAGTCTCAGAGCGAGTGATGTCACCGATTGAAACGCTATTAGCGCGCACCCCGCTAACTAGCTAGTCATTTCACATCGGTTACACCAGCCTAATCTCGGGAGTTGATAGGCTTGAAGTCATAAACAGCTCAATGCTTGAAGCACAGCGAAGAGCTGCTGGCAAACGCACAAAAGTGCTGTTTGAATGAATGCTTACGAGCCTGCTGCTGCCTACCATCGCTCAGTCAGACTGCTCTATCAAATATCAAATCATAGACTTAATTATAACATTAACACACAGAAATACGAGCCTTTGGTCATTGATATGGTCGAATCCGGAAACTATAATTTCGAAAACAAAACGTTTATTCTTTCAGTGAAATACGGATCCGTTCCGTATTTTATCTAACGGGTGGCATCCCTAAGTCTACATATTGCTGTTACATTGTACAACCTTCAATGTTATGTCATAATTATGTACAGTTCTGGCAAATTATTTACGGTCTTTGTTAGGAATAAATGGACTTCACACAGTTCGCAACGAGCCAGGCGGCCCAAACTGCTGCATATACCCTGACTGCTTGCACGGTACGCAAGAGAAGTGACACAATTTCCCTAATTATAAGAAATTCATGTTAGCAGGCATTATCAACTAAATATGCAGGTTTAAAAATATATACTTGTGTACTGATTTTAAAGAAAGGCATTGATGTTTATGGTTAGGTTTGGTGCAACGACTGTGCTAAGTCATCACCCGTTTGGCGAAGTAGGCTGTGATTCGATGATAACAGGCACCGCGTCGATTATATGCAAGGCATCGATTTATATAAACTAGTAATATCATCAACCATGTGTAGTTAACTAGTGATTATGTTAAGATAGATTTTTATAAGATAAGTTTAATGCTAGCTAGCAACTTACCTTGGCTTCTTGCTGCCCTTGCGTAACAGGTAGTCAGCCTGCCATGCAGGCTCCTCGTGGAGTGCAATGTAAGGCAGGTGGTTAGAGCGTTGGACTAGTAACCGGAAGGTTGCAAAAACGAATCCCCGAGCTGACAAGGTAAAAATCTGTCGTTCTGCCCCTGAACAAGGCAGTTAACCCACCGTTCCTAGGCCGTCATTGAAAATAAGAATGTGTTTTTAACTGACTTACCTAGTTAAATAAAGGTGTTTAAAAAATGTAATAATAATAATAATTCGGCCAAATCGGTGTCCAAAAATACAGATTTCCGATTGTTATGAAAACTTGAAATTGGCCCTAATTAATCGGCCATTCCGATTAATCGGTCGACCTCGATTCTCAATAGTCTCAAGACTTTAAATGTCCTTCTTTAGCCGGTCTCCTCCCCTTCATCTACACTGATTGAAGTGGATTTAACAGGTGACATCAATAAGGCATCAGCTTTCAACAGGATTCACCTTGTCAGTCTGTCATGGAGAGAACAGGTGTTCCTAATGTTTTGGATACTCAGTGTATGATCGTATACAAATGTAATCAAGGTTTGAAATGACAGATTATATATTTTTGGGCTTCAGGTCAATTTGCAGTCTACAAGTTATTTGTAATTATGTTCCGGCCCCTTGACCATCTACTCTATAAAATAATCTAGTTGATGATCCCTGTCATAGACTGATGCGGGTGACGTGTTGAGTGGGAGATCAATTAGTGGAAATGTTTGCGTTCTAAAGTATAATTTCGGCATGAGGTTGGACTTGATGGTAGGATGTTGGATTTTTTCACCTAATGTTGTTGAATGTATTCTACGCACATGCACGGATGCACGGATGCACACAATACCCATTCTGTGAATGCCTTTCATCATGTACGGAGCACAGAATGCATTTAGATAGTGAATGGATACTTTAAGGAGACATAGAAATTTATGTTTGCAGGAATCTCTCCAGTATTTGTATGATGTATTTTCCCCTTTTTTTGTTGTTTTTATAAAAGGATTTGAAAAACCAAGCCGAGGTGAAGCTCAGTATTGTCCACTGCCCTCCCGTCACCATGGCTATAATCAAGCGACCGGACCCAAAATTTCAGTTGGGCTTCAGTGTGGAGGACGGCATTGTAAGTGACAGTTACTTTGTATATAATTTTACTCTACATTTTTATAAAATTAAGAACGATGTATATGTATTCAACTGCCAGACAGGATCTAACATTCAGGTTATTAATGTTTTATTTATGTCAATATTTATTTGGCTCAGGCCCTCTCCAGTGAGTACTATGCATTTGAGGTTATTTTTTGTTTCTCACTGCGAACATGGTCTTGAATAAAGTTAATCTGAAATCAATGTGGTCTGAAACAGATTTTTCGATTGAATAGTACCTGTACGGCATCCATTTTATGAAAGTCCATAGTAGTAAAGCAAAAAGGGTAAATTGCCCACTTTCATAACTTCACTTCACAGCCTTCAATCACCTCAACTCTCTTGCGTATCTTTTCATTCTGTATCTTTCTCCTACCCATGTTGCCTTGAGCAGATCTGCAGTCTGATGCGTGGAGGGATTGCGGAGAGAGGTGGCATCCGGGTTGGACACCGCATCATTGAAATCAACGGGCAGAGTGTGGTAGCCACTCCTCACGAGAAGATCATCCACATTTTGACTAACGCAGTCGGGGAGGTGAGAGGAATTCCACCCCAAATCAGAAGCACTAGATTTAACACTGACTTTCATTTCAAGAAGCCTACTTTCTCTTTATTAGCTTTGTCATTCATAACTGCTCATCTTTCTGAACAGATTCACTTGAAGACAATGCCAGCCTCTACATATCGCCTTCTAACGGGACAAGATATGCCAGTATTTCTCTGAGAGAACGGAGAAGAGTGCTGCTGCGCTCACAAGCAAACGAGCTGTACGCAAGCCATTTTACAACTATACGCAAGCCATTTTACAACTATACACAGGCCATTTTACAACTATACACAGGCCATTTTACAACTATACACAGGCCATTTTACAACTATACACAGGGCATTTTACAACTATACACATGCTCACTCGCAGCCTCATTCAATTTTTTTTTTCCCCATATACAATTGTACTGTATCAGCTGGCTATTGATACACATAAAGGGGTTCTCCACCTGTACAGAATATTTGATGTATGTATGTTGGAATTACATGATGCAGCACATTTAGATTTTTTTAAATAAAACTCAGTTTATATTTATGAGATGTTTTAAAGCAAATGATAACTAAGATTGGCAATAGGAAAGTGAGGTTATTTTTCGACTATACTAAGTATCTTAACAGGAACAGCATGAGTACGTGTAATTATTGTCTTCCACCACCGCTCTTTAGTTGCAGATGTGCCTCCGTTGAACTTGAGTTAATGGAGAAAAGCCTTAAGGAAGACATCTCTTGTTGTTTCGTGCGTCCCGCCTCATTCTATTTTGGTATTTTATTAGGGTCCCCATTAGCTGTTGCAAAAGCAGCAGCTACTTTTCCTGGGGTCCACACAAAACATGAAACATAATACAGAACATCATTAGACAAGAACAGCTCAAGGACAGAACTAAATACATTTTTAAAAAGGCACATGTAGCCTACATATCAATGTATACACACAAACTAGGTCAAATAGGGGAGAGGAGTTGTGCTGCGAGGTGTTGCTTTATCTGTCTTTTGAAACCAAGTTTGCTGTTTTTTTGAGCAATATGAGATGGAAGGAAGTTCCATGCAATAAGGGCTCTATATAATACTGTACATTTTCTTGAATTTGTTCTGGATCTGGGGACTATGAAAAGACCCCTGGTGGCATGTCTGGTGGGACAAGTGTGTGTGTCAGAGCTGTGTGTAAGTTGACTATGCAAACAATTTTGGGATTTTCAACACATGAATGTTTCTTATAAAAAGAAGTGTTGCAGTCAGTCTCTCCTCAACTCTTAACCAAGAGAGACCGGCATGCATATGATTTATATCAGCCCTCTGATTAAGAGCAAAACGTGCCGCTCTGTTCTGGGCCAGCAGCAGCTTAACTAGGTCTTTCCTTGCCACACTGGACCACACTACTGGACAATAATCAAGATTAGACAAAACTAGAGCCTGCAGAACTTGCTTTTTGGAGTGTGATGTCAAAAAAGCAGAGCATCTCTTTTTTTACGGCTAGACAATGTCATTGACTAACATGCACGTTAACAGGTGACTACATGAGTTTTAAATTGTTATTACACTATCTCCGAACGGTGTACTATTGAAATGCTGAAAGATGTATTTTGCATGCCATTCCCTATTCCCATTTCAGTGCCTGGAAGAATTCATAATGTTGAGTTCTGTATTTGCAGAATCGAAGGTAACTTTTAGCGTTAGAAAGAGATATTTTTAATGACTGCAGTTTTGGATGTTTATTAAATTTGATCTATCCCTGGCAATTTCCATTGTTTTTATTGAGTATGGACTGGGGATATGTGTGACTAAACCATGTATTGTAGGCTGTTTCTCTAATGGTATTGTGTGACATGTTTTGTTGTTGCTCTACCTCCACAGTTTTTTATATTTAATCCAAAAATTGATAAAAAGGTGCAGACTAACCTGTGACATATCAACATCTTAGAATACTCATACGTGTGAGTATCAGTATGGTGGTGCATTATCTTCAATGTATGGATCTTATTTTGTATAAGTTTCAGGCCTGACCCCACAGTGACAGAGCTGGACTGGACAGTAATGAGAGGCTGTCAATGCCGTCTTGCTATATTCCTATGATAGGAATATGGCCTGTCCACATGTTAAGAGAATTATGTTCTCATGTTCATTAACCAATTACATTAAACTACTCAGTCTGCTATATCAGGATTTGTAGGATACTGATAGAAATGAAAACAGACAGAGGCCAGTCTACAATAGTCAGAATGTTTATTTACCAGAGCTCTGCCCATCCTTACATGTACATTGGTTTATATACCTCTCATTTTGTCATAACTGTCCCTCTAAGACAATGACAATATTGTTCACAAGTCTTCTCCTTCTCATACATTGTCTGCCACCTGTTATACAATCTACTACAAGCCCAAGGTCTCTCCCCTCCCTGGGTGGGGACAGAATGTCCTGAAAGGGTAGAATTCTGTTAGTTATAGTTCTACGTTAAATGTATACATCATTTAGTCATTATTCATAAAATTCATAACACCACATTGGTCATTACAGGTCAGTACCTGGCTCATAAACTCAGCAAAAAATGAAACATCCTCACTGTCAACTGTGTTAATATTCAGCAAACTTAACGTGTAAATATTTGTTTGAACATAAGATTCAACAACTGAGACATAAACTGAACAAGTTGCACAGATATGTGACTAAAAGAAATTGAATAATGTGTCCATGAACAAAGGGGGGTCAAAATCCAAAATAACAATCAGTATCTGGTGTGGCCACCAGCTGCATTAAGAACTGCAGTGCATATCCTCATGGACTGCACCAGATTTGCCAGTTCTTGCTGTGAGATGTTACCCCCCGTCTTCCACCAAGGCACCTGCAAGTTCCCAGACATTTCTGGAGGAATGGCCCTCACCCTCCGATCCAACAGGTCCCAGACGTGCTCAATGGGATTGAGATCCGGGCTCTTCGCTGGCCATGGCAGAACACTGACATTACTGTCTTGCAGGAAATCACGCACAGAAAGAGCAGTATGGCTGGTGGCATTGTCATGCTGGAGGGTCATGTCAGGATGAGCATGCAGGAAGGGTACCACATGAGGGAGGAGGATGTCTTCCCTGTAACGCAGAGCATTGAGATTGCCTACAATGACAACAAGCTCAGTCCAATGATGCTGTGACACACCGCTCCAGACCATGACGGACCCTTCATCTCCAAATTGATCCCGCTCCAGAGTACAGGCATCGATGTAATGCTCATTCCTTCGACGATAAACCCGAATCCGACCATCMCCTCTGGTGAGACAAAACCGCGACTCGTCAGTTAATAGCACTTTTTGCCAGTCTTGTCTGGTCCAGCGACAGTGGGTTTGTGCCCATAGGCAACATTGTTGCCGGTGATGTCTGGTGAGGACCTGCCTTACAACAGGCCTACAAGCCCTCAGTCCAGCCTCTCTCAGCCTATTGCGGACAGTCTGAGCACTGATGGAGGGATTGTGCGTCCTGGTGTTACACGTGGTCTGCCACTGCGAGGACCATCTGCTGTCCGTCCTGTCTCCCTGTAGCGCTGTCTTAGGCGTCTCACTGTACGGACATTGCAATTTATTGCCTTGGCCACATCTGCAGTCCTCATGCCTCCTTGCAGCATGCCTAAGGCACGTTCACGCAGATCAGCAGGGACCCTGGGCATCTTTCTGTTGCTGTTTTTCAGAGTCAGTAGAAAGRCCTCTTTAGTGTCCTAAGTTTTCATAACTGTGACCTTAATTGCCTACCGTCTGTAAGCTGTTAGTGTCTTAACGACCGTTCCACAGGTGCATGTTCATTAATTGTTTATGGTTCATTGAACAAGCATGGGAAACAGTGTTTAAGCCCTTTACAATGAGGTTCTGTGAAGTTATTTGGATTTTTACGAATTATCTTTGAAAGACAGGGTCCTGAAAAAGGGACGTTTCTTTTTTTGCTGAGTTTATAAGGGCACACAATAGCAAAACGTTGCGGAATGGTGAACTAAATATGTTGATGAATATTGAATCCACTTTTGAAATCAGTTATTGCAGTACCAACTATTTTTAGCGTACACAATTCCTGTTGAAGAATGTGTGCATGCAATATGTCATGCATAACTGTTTGTTTGATAGGAAGGTGTCTACAAAAAACAAAGTGTTGGGCTATTTGTTATATTGCCTTATTCTACACCTAAAATGACCTCTACTTTTTTCTGTTATTGAGTAGTAGTAGTCGATCCTGTGTAACACTGCCTGTTATACTCCTGGCCAATCAGCTTAATTTGTGTGCCAAAATAGAGGTAGAATTGGCTATGTCAATAACCCTCAAAGTTCCAGAATTGGGGGGAAAATGGCAGCCATATTCATCAGGGAGAAATCCAAACGAGTCTAATTGGAATGAATGGCATGCATCATAATCCTGATTTTACTTATGCAGGAAGATAAAAGTAAGGAATGTAATATATCAGAAATTGTGTAATAGAATTATTGACAACATAAAATATTGTCATATAATTATACATTTACATTTACATTTAAGTCATTTAGCAGACGCTCTTATCCAGAGCGACTTACAAAACCTCTATACAATTTATAGAGGTTTTATACACACTTTCTGTATAGAACCCCAAAACAATTTTCAGACAATTGAGAAACAGATGTACTATCTCGATTTAAGAAAGCTAAAACAAGCTACTTTTTATCTCTGGCGATCCTGCAACATTTTGGAAAACAGTAAATGCACTGAAGAGTACAAATTCCTCTTCCCTGCTTAAGCAAGTTAGGTCTGACTCTATCAACATAATTGAGAAGAATTGGATAACTGATGCTTTTAATCATAATTTTATCTCGCCAGCCTTTTTATTTGAGAGAAACTGGGCTTTAATTGACTTGACTGCTCTTCCCTCTTCCAGCCTCTAGCTGACTCAACAGTTAACCCGTCAACTTCTAGTGAATCTCTGTTTTCTGTGATGTGCTAGATGCCTTGCTTGAGATTTATGTAAAAAAATAAAATAATAATCCATTGCGGCAGATATGATTGATCCATTTTTGCTGCAGCTCTGCCCCCCTGGTTGCTGAATCATTAACCCATATTTTTAACCTGACGATTATATCTGCTACTATCCCCAAAGTTGGAAGGCGGCCCATGTACTCCCCCTTCACAAAGGTGGTGACCTAAATAATTATCACCCTATTTCTACTTTCTTGCCTAGCTAAAATATTAGACTCCTTGATTCATTCTCAGCTAAGATATTTCTTATCTTTGAAATGTATTCTAAATGTACATCAGTTGGGTTTTAGACCAGGTCATAGCACTATCTCTGCTGTGTTCCTAGTTATAAATGATGTATGGATAAAAGGCAACATTTTTCTGCCCTCTTCATTGACCTGTTAAAGGCTTTCGATACTGTTGATCACTCACTGCTAATTCAGAGGCCTTTGACCTGACAGATAGAACTCAATGTGTATCTACTGATGGTGTTAAATCAGGTTTCCTGGATATTAAGAAAGGTGTCCTGCAGAGGTTGATTCTGTGTCCTGTACTTTTGACTGTTTACATAAGTCTGTATTGTTAGTCTGTAAAAATTGTAACCTGCACTTGTATGACGATGACACTTGTGTATGCTTTTGCCCACATAGTTAACCAGGCTCTATCTAAACTACAGTCTGCCTTCATTGTATTACAGAACAACTTTATTGACCTGAAATTAGTATTGAATGCAGGTAAAACTATGTATATGTTCTCTAGAGCGCATAGAAATAACTTATTTAAGCATATGTACTTTGGATTGTGTCCATATTGATCGTGTCCCTGCTTACAAATATCTGGATATATGAAAAGGTGTCTTTTAAAAAGCATATTGATGAGTAGTTAAGAAACTGAGAATAAAAATGGGCTTCTATAGGTCTAGCCTCTCGCTGAATAGTAGAAAGCAGATTATTCAGTCGACGTTCCTATCGTTCATCTATATGAAAGCAGCTGCTTCTTCATTAAAGCAGTTAGATACAGTATCATAGCGTGCTGCGCTTTATTACGGGCAACAATTGTAGTACTCCTCACTGCATTCTCTACTAGAAAGTTGGTTGACCCTCTTTGATGTCACATAGGTTGATACATTGCTATGTTTTCATTTATAAAGCCCTTTTACAAAAAGTCCCACTGTACCTAATATCTTTACTAAACTTTAGACATATGAGTTACCTCAGGGATGGTTAACTCTGGAAATTTTAGTCTCTACTGTTTTAGGTAAATCAGCTTTTAGTTTTCTTGTTCAACAAATAAGGTGCAATCTTCAAAATGTTCTTAAATGTGAAGTTTCGGTGCCTCTAGGGTAATTCAGAAAACTGACTGAGGATCTTATTACTGATTATTATTATTATTTTCTGCTTGCGTTTTGTATTTATATTGATGTGTATTTTCTGTAATTTATTTAATTCAGGCTGATCTGTAAAAGAGACCTTGGTCTCAGTATTACTCCCTGATAAAATTCAGGTAAAAATAATGTATATTGCCACTGTCACGTTCTGACCTTAGTACCTTTTTTATGTCTTTGTGTTAGGTTGGTCAGGGCGTGAGTTGGGGTGGGTAGTCTATGTTCTTTTTTCTATGTTGTTATATTTCTGTGTTTGGCCTGGTATGGTTCTCAATCAGAGGCAGCTGTCGATCGTTGTCTCTGATTGAGAATCATACTTAGGTAGCCTGTTTTCCCCATTGTGGTTGTGGGTGTTTATTTTCTGTGTAGTGTCTGTCTGTTCACCTTGCAGAACTGTTTCGTTTTCTCCTCGTTGTTATTTTGTGTAGTGTTCAGTTTTCAATTAAATTATGACGAACACCTACCACGCTGCATTTTGGTCCTCTTCTCCTTCACCAGACGAGAATTGTTACAGCCTCTAAAATATTTGTAAACTGTCTATACATGTCTCAATTTTAGTTTTGAAATGTTGGGTTATATTGCTTTACTCTACACCTAAAAATGTATTCCCCTACCTTTTTCTGTTATTATTATGTAGTAGTTAAAAAAATTAAAAAATTAAATGATAATGTAGAAAAGTCTGTATACATACAAGACGTACACAACTAGACAATGATAACATATGCTAGGGGATATAACAAATTACAGATTATACAAAGACCTTAAAAGAAGCACACATATTGATTGCTTTAACAGCTTTCTTATTAGAAGAATGTTGAATGGTCTTAATGTACTGCTCGAATTCCTTATAGAAAACACAGAAGTGTTTTTTTATTAGTGAATTTACATTTATGAATATTACATTTTTCCATTAGCACAATTAGATTTATGAGGTAAAATTGTTTTTCTTTATCTTTATTATGATTAAGGAAACCGAGCAGCACATTATCCCATAAAAAAACTAAAGTCAACAAGAATATTAACAATTATAAAACTGTGAATATCTTTCCATAATTGTTTTACATGTAGACAATGCCGAAATAAATGCGAAACTGTTTCTGGATGCTCAACACAAAAAGTACAATCAATGTTAATGTATTTTTTGAGTTTCTTCAGGTAATGATTCGCAGGGTAATACTTATGGATCATTCTGAAAGAGACCAATATTATGTAGTAGTAATCGACCTTGTGTAACACTGTACGTGTCATACTCCTGGCCAATCAACTTCATTTGTGTACTTTGGTAGCGGTAGAATTGACGGTGTTGCAACCAATGAGACAGGAAACCGGTTTCTGTAACCTCTGTCATAATCCTCCTTTAGCCAATAAACATCCACCAGTGGGCGTGCAGTCTGTAGATTTCATCTCCAATTACAAACACATGAGAAACACACACACACACACACACACAGACAGTTTACGTCAATGCGGTACCGAAAATACTTATTTGGTACATCTACACTGATAAATAGGAATATTGTCATTCATGCAAAAGGTGAGCCTATTACATTATTGTCCCGGGATGCCTCTCTTTCGGCTAAATTACCTAATTTAATCCTTAATACTGCGTAGGCTGCTTTATCCCAAACACGTTAGCATCACTTTGGGAGAAGTGCATGTACAATTGTTATAGTGTGTAAATTTTTGTAGCTATGATAACGTGTATAACCAGTCATTTATTTTAATGTTACATAATTATTTGTCTGCTTTTATAGTTTGATTATATGAACATTTAAAAAAAATAAAAAAATTGCTGACTTGTTTGAATGAATAACACTGGTATATAGCCCTGTAAATGATTACATTTAATTTAGTTATAATTTGATTAAGACCTTAATTTGAATTGAATTCATTAGTAATGAACGTGTTAGCCTACATTTGAGTGATCGCTGTGTAGCATTGCCTGGTATGGAATGTTGTTGACATACGTTCTTTCTCAGGTGTGTAACCCAAATTGTGTGAAATGTTGAGAATACTTTCAAAATATGTAGTCATCCATTGTCAAACATTTAGTAATGTCTCTCTTATTCATTTTAGGGTGCGGTATATACTTTTAGCCCAGGTCAGTTAATATTCTCTATGGGGGTAGGCCTATTTGTCTTCCGACCTCTAGTCAAATCAAATTTCAGATCAAATTTATTTAGAAAGCCCTTCTTACATCAGCTGATATCTCAAAGTGCTGTACAGAAACCCAGCCTAAAACCCCAAACAGCAAGCAATGTACGGTGGCTAGGAAAAACTCCCTAGAAAGGCCAGAACCTAGGAAGAAACCTAGAGAGGAACCAGGCTATGAGGGGTGGCCAGTCCTCTCCTGGCTGTGCCGGGTGGAGATTATAACAGAACATGGCCAAGATGTTCAAATGTTCATAGATGACCAGCAGGGTCAAATAATAATAATCACAGTGGTTGTCGAGGGTGCAACAGGTCAGCACCTCAGGAGTAAATGTCAGTTGGCTTTTCATAGCCGGTCATTCAGAGTATCTCTACTGCTCTATCTCTACTAGTGTCATTCATCCAGGCCCCATCTGGGTTCTCAATTGAATTGTGTTTCATATAGTCAATTCCATGTCTGACATCAGCCTTACCATTTTGATCTGGTTGTTGTGGAGATGTTTAAAGAAAAGGAACTTATTGAGCATGTATTCATTTATTTGTACATTATGATAATGAGCATGTTATAAAGGTTTACTGCGGATAAAGTGCATCGTTGTACACAGATGAATGCACACATAATAGCTTGGCACTAGGGACAGGCCTATGAAAAATGAGGGAGGTGAATTTGCAAGTGAAATCACACTTGTTTGCTGGTGAATTAATTTAGATGACATAATGCTGTTTATCAACAAATGATAAGACGTGGAAGCATTTGTTGAGCAAAAGTTAATTTAGAAATCTCAGAATCACGTAAACCAATTGGGATAATGAGGATTGCAGGATCAACCTAGGAGGAGTCCTGAGCAGATGAATGTTTTCTCCTCTGTGACATAATAGCATAGTACCCTCATCTTCATGCTATTTCATTGTTTTTGTTAAATATTTATCCCGCATTAGATGACATTACTCAAAGTTTTCCAACTGAAGCTACACTGCATCTGTGAAGTACAGATGTTTGTTAAAAGAGAATGTTTATTGTCTGGATTAAGCTGGCCTGTCGGGATCTATCAGTGTCTTCAGACTCCCTGTGAGGATGTGGGACTTACAGGACAGTGTGCTCCCGTCTGCACCTGAATTAGCTTAGTTCATTTTCTTTGGTCAGAAAATACTTTTTTAGTCAAGACACAGGTGTCCAACTGCTCTCCCTCATGTTTTGTTCCTATAGTGCTGCACTATGGCTTGGTAGCACCTTGCAGCACAACATGGGGATCGGGACTCAGCTCTTGCTCCTGCTCTGGAAGAACATCACTTACCGCAGGAGGAACAAGGTGGGAACTGAACTGGCACGTGTTCAGTAGTTGGCCCTACATTAACAGATGAGATTAGGATATTAAGAGCCAACATGTCTCAATGTACCACAATTTATAAAGAGCAAACATGTATGTGTGTACCACTTATGTAAAGCCAACATGTCTCTATGTACCACTTCTGATTCTAACGTTCCTATTGACCATGTCCCCTTTTTAATCATGAATGAAATTAATATCCATGATGTAACAAATTACTTAGGCCTTTTTGACCATTAAGCTACAGGTGCAATCCATGGTCTTAAGACTCCTAACATAAGGCAGGCATCAAAGGCAGTGGTAGCTACTAGCCACTATTAGCCTAATGTGTGTGATGATGTAATCCCTCCCTCCCTCCAGGTCCAGTTGATTATCGAGCTGGTCTGGCCTCTGTTCCTCTTCCTCATCCTCATCTCAGTGCGTCACTCTCATCCTCCCTACAAACAGAGCCAATGTGAGTGCCCATCAGTCATTCTACTCTTGTGTTGACAGTGTTGCTCTCGTGTCAACTGCCTACCAGCTCTGCTGTAACACACAGGTTAAGCTCTCCCTCCCTGCCTCAGAAATTTCCAGCCAACCACATAAGCTGATTAGCTAGGTGAGAGTGATTCTGGGTGCCGCCAGACTTTTTCCAGCCTGTTCTGCTCTTGATCGTCATCTTGCTTATTTGTGGACTCTTGTCATGCAGTGGGTCAATTTCACAGTCGTAACATTGTATGTATTTTAGCTCAATCTCAGTGTTTACATTTGTCCATGGTTCACATCATGACTGGTTTCCTCTCACATGAATCTTATCAGTCTCGAGACCCCAGCAAAAATGAGCTTTAAATGTATCTATTTGACCTAGATAGTTTGTGTATGTATTGATACGTAGACTGCGTGTGACTTTTTTWAAATCGTTTTTTTATTTAGTTCTGTCTTTGAGCTGTTCTTGTCTATTATGTTTTGTGTGGACCCCAGGAAGAGTAGCTGCTGCTTTTGCAACAGCTAATGGGGATCCTAATAAAATAGCAAATAAATCTATCTGCATGTCCAGACCTTATATTTAGCCTCACAATGAAGTGGTTTACCCTTTTCTTTTCAGGACAACCAGGGCAACAAGTAGAACACAACACAATTTGACATAGACATGCATTCATGAGCTTTATTGACAAATGTCAATAAAAATAAGATTAGCCAAAGCAAAAACCTGATAAAAATGAATGTATATGAATGCTGTAAGTACAGAAATTGTTTTCTCAGTGGGAAATGAATATCCAACTAGTCAGTGACAATTGTGTGGTGTATGTGACAGCAGCTATGTGCGATTCTGATTGTCTGTAGTTCAAACACACAATGTTTAAAAGGGGTTTGAAGGTGGGACTCATTGGATTAACAATATTCTGACAGACATCTCAGAGACTAGGCCAATCTTACTGTGTTGAAAGGAGTGTGATTATTACACACATCAAAATCTATCACAGGAACTGGGCAACAGTTCAACAGTGTTTTGCATGTCTCAGGTCAATCCCACATCTAACGTGTGTGTGTGTGTGTGTGTGTGTGTGTGTGTGTGTGTGTGTGTGTGTGTGTGTGTGTGTGTGTGTGTGTGTGTGTGTGTGTGTGTGTGTGTGTGTGTGTGTGTGTGTGTGTGTGTGTGTGTGTGTGTGCGTGCGTGTGTGTGTGTGTAATTCCAGGTCATTTCCCCAACAAGGCACTTCCCTCAGCAGGCACCCTGCCATGGGTTCAGGGGATCATCTGCAACATCAACAACCCCTGCTTCCACAACCCCACTCAGGGGGAGACCCCAGGCCGGGTGGGCAACTTTGACAACTCCATGTGGGTGAACTGCAGTGTATTTGTGTGTGGCCAAAGTACTTAATTGGTGGTTGTTGAACATCAGGGATTTGGGCCAGTTCTGTTTCAATGTTTTCTGATAAAAGTGTTCTAAGCCAGATTATGTGATACAATTAAAGTACCGGTAAATGATTTAGGGCATGTGTTGGAATCAGAACATTTCAACATGTTTATTTTTTATTTAAACTGAATTGGAGTTGACTTCCAACCCTACTGCATGCCACTGAGTTGTTTGATATGAAGCTTTAATTGTATAACAACCAATCCATAAACCTGTTTTATCTCTCCATCTCACCCCAAGTGTTTTTTTCCTCCTGCAGACTCTCTCGACTCTTAGTGGACTCGCAGACAATCCTGTCCTACAGTGGCAACCAGACAGCCTTCTCTGGCTTTCAGGACCTTCTAGATACTATACGGAGACTTGGAGAGAGGCCAGGCGCCTGGCCAAGTATGTGGCTGTCTTGAGACAGTGAATACGGATCAGAGCATTGCAGTCCGCAAATTCTCTTTGTGGATTGTCTCAAACAGGAGAAAACAATGAAGTGTCAAGTGTCTGTCTGTCTGTGCTGTTTTGTTGTCCTGTTATGTCCTGATTCATGTTTTTTGTTTGCGTTATAGATCTTCCTGTGGGAGAATACCTGCGAGCCAATCAGACCTTCTCCAACTTTCTCCTGACCAATGGCAGCCTGTCTCCCTCTGCCCTAGACCAGCTGTTCAGGGCTCGCCTGAACTTTCAGGTGGTAAGCACTGCATTAAACCACATGTTAACTCCCAGTCAGGCTAAAAGTATCTCATGAGTTCAACCAAGGTAGTATGCACAGAAAAAAAAACTAATTGAATCAGCGGTGAACATAAACCTGACTATATACACGCCTACTTACATTATTTAGCAGACAGTCCAGAGCAACTTACAGTAGTGAGTGTATACAATTTCATAATGGTCCCTCGTGGAAATCAAACCTACAACCCTGAAGTTGCAAGCACCATTCTCAACCAACTGAGCCACACGGGACCACTTGTTTTACATCTGTGTCTTTGGGTATCTTCTTGACCACATGTATCTCTCTGGACAAGAGAAATACCTACAGTATGTAAGAATGCTGTTCATTGACTATAGCTCAGCCTTCAACACCATAGTACCCTCCAAGCTCCTCATCAAGCTCGGGGACCTGGGTCTGAACCCCGCCCTGTGCAACTTGGTCCTAGACTTCCTGATGGGCCGCCCCCAGGTGGTGAAGGTAGGAAACAAAACCTCCACTTCGCTGATCCTCAACACAGGGGCCCCACAAGGGTGCATACTCAACCCCCTCCTGTACTCCCTGTTCACCCATGACTGCGTGGCCACACGCCTCCAACGCAATCATAAAATTTTCAGATGACACAACCATAGTAGGCCTGATTACCAACAATGACGAGACAGCCTACGGGGAGGAGGTGAGGGCCCTGGTGGAGTGGTGCCAGGAAAATAACCTCTCCCTCAACGTCAACAAAACGAAGGAGCTGTTCTTGGACTTCAGGAAAACGCAGAAGTGGGAGCACACCCCTATCTACATCGACGGGACCGCAGTGGATAAGGTGGAAAGCTTCAAGTTCCTCGGCGTACACATCACTGACGATCTGAAATGGTCCACCCACACAGACAGTGTGGTGAAGAAGGCGCAACAGCGCCTCTTCAACCTCAGGATACTGAAGAAATTTGTCTTGGCCCCGAAGACCCTCACAAACTTTTACATATGCACAATTGAGAGCATCYTGTCGGGCTGTATCAACGCCTGGTACGGCAACTGCACCGCCCGCAACCGCAGAGCTCTCCAGAGGGTGGTGCGGTCTGCCCAACGCATCACCAGGGGCACGCTGCCTGCCCTCCAGGACACCTACAGCACCCGATGTCACAGGAAGGCCAAAAAGATCATCAAGGACATCAACCACAAGAGCCACTGCCTGTTCACCCCGCTATCATCCAGAAGGCGAGGTCAGTACAGGTGAATCAAAGCTGGGACCGAGAGACTGAAAAACAGCTTCTATCTCAAGGCCATCAGACTGTTAAATAGCCATCACTAGCCGGCTACCACCTGGTTACTAAACCTCCCACGTTAGAGGCTGCTACCCTATGTAGACATGGAATCACTGGCCACTTTAATAATGGAACACTAGTCACATTAATAATGTTTACATATTTACTCATTTCATATGTATCTACTGTATTTTAGTCAATGCCTCTCCGACATTGCTCGTTCTAATATTTATATATTTCTTAATTCCATTATTTTTCTTTTAGATTTGTGTGTATTTTTGTGAACTGTTAGATATTATATTAGATATATATTACTGCACTCTTGGAGCTAGGAACACAGCATTTCGCTACACCCGCATTAACATCTGCTAAATATGTGTATGTGACCAATACAATTTGATTTGATTTGTAGGTGTCTCTGGCAGGCACTGGGGTGATGCTGAAGGACATTGTGTGCAATGCCACTGTGCTGAGCCAGTTCCTCACTGTAGATCAAGAGGATTCTATGGCGGAGCTGCAGAGCCAGCTCTGTGCCATCCCAGCCGACACCCTGCAGCAAGCAGAGCAGCTCTTCCTCTCCCAGCTGGACTTCAGCAAGTTCTTCACGGTCAGTTGAGGTCGCACACTCTCTGTCTGTGGCTGTTCATGTTGTTGTGAAAGGAAAAATATATTGCTGTTTTCCTATCGAAGTGCATGTAAATTAACTTGATGTACAAAAATATTCAGCCACTCTTGGAGGAAAATATATTTTTCTATGCTATAACAATGGGTCACATAGTATGTCTGCTTGTTCTTTTATAGATTAATTCTACCTGACAACAGGTGCTTTTTATTGTCTTCCAAGAATCAAGTACTGTATGCATGAAGTTAATGAATCAACTGCTGTGTCATGTTCTTAGCTGTGAACAAGCTAAGAGCATCTGTCTATCATCCACCTTCCAAAAGACTTTAGTTACAGGGACTACATTAAAGCGCTTTCTAAATATGCACTTAATTCACAGTAGCAGTGGAAAATAATAGTCTGTCCTATATAATCCACAGAATTTTATAAGAAATGTGGAGTAAATTGCTTGTTCAGTTTGGCCATTTACTTTTGGATTAGATTATTATATGAGCGGACCCTCTGTAATTATGTGGCTTTAATTAGAAATGTTTAGGTGAGCTCAATTAATTTCTATTGGGGAATTCAACTGTTTGAAGGTTTTTAGAAAGCTAATTTACTATAGCATTTGTGCTAATGTAGCATTATACTCTTAACACTAACATAGAATATCATTGCACACAATAGAATCTCCAATCTTCAGTCTCTAGATGTGGATAACAGATCGAGCTAAATCCTAAGGTTAATCCTGGCTCTACTTTCCTCCCTCAGAGAGACAGACTGAGGGCCAACGCCGGTGACCTCCGGGTCATCAGTCAAGCGGTCACCTCCGTGTCCAAGGAGTTGGCAGTACTCATGGATGACGTAAGAATACCATCTTCTATTCTTTCTTATATTTCTTAGGTAAATGAGAATGAGATAATTAGCCGTTCAACTTGAATACCTGCCTTGATAGCTTTGTGACACTGCCTAAAACACATTCTCACTCAGTATTAGCAAAACAATGCTTCACACCCGCCTGCAGGAAAATCCATTAATGTTGCATCTCCCCTTTGCCTTTCTTCGCTCTCTCCTTTCTTTTTCCTCTTACTCGCTCTTTTTTTCCCGCTAGCTGTCCTCTCTCGCTAGCTTTAGGGAGTTGAACTCGGAGCTGCGTCTGCTCTCGCCAGAGAACCGTTCGACCCTGCCACGGGAGAGCTTCAGGGCCTTCTCCAGGATTATGTGTGGCCACCCTGAGGTGGGCGGCGAGAGGATCCCTTCACTCAACTGGTACGAGGACAACGACATCAAGTCCTTCCTGGGCAAGAACGGCACTGAGGACAACGACATGGACAAGGACAACGTCACCAGTGAGAGAAAGATTTCAAAGTTCACTAGATATCTATAGGGTTTATGTGTGATAGCATTAGCTAATACTAATGAAAATCAAAACTAGCATAACTGTAGATCATCTTGGATGAAAGGGGATTTGATAATTAGATTGACATGTGTTTTCTTCTTTTTGGATGGTGGATGAATTGATGTACGTTCAAAAGGTGTATTGTTTACAATAAGTGGTGAGCTGATGAGCCGACAACCTACCTAACATGGGTGTTGTGTTGGTTCTCCCAGCCCCGTACTGTAAAAGCTTGATCCAGAGCCTGGAGTCCAACCCACTGTCTCGCATCGTGTGGCGAGGGATCAAGCCCCTGTTTATTGGCAAACTGCTGTACACACCAGACACCCCTGCCGTACGCGATGTCATGAAAGAGGTACATCAAGCCTCTGTTGTCTTTTCACACTCATACCATTCGCTCTGTATTTATTGGTGTTATACAATTTTCTCTTAGCTCTATGTTTGTAATAAATAAAAAAAATCATGAAATATTTTCGGTTTTATTCTATGATCCCTGTCTTCACTCGTAGGTGAACAAGACCTTCCAGGACCTGCAGATCCTAGAGGAGCTGAATGGTGCCTGGATGGAGGTGGCACCTGGTATCAAGACCTACATGGAGAGTAGTGTGGAGATACAGCTGCTGCAGGTACTGCACACATTAAAAATGCCAACAAACCTGGAGATGTCTTGATTAAGAAAATGTCATCGTGAATACTGTGTGTCTGTAGCTATGACGTCGCAACCAAAGTGCATGGTCACTATTATTATTATTGTATGTTGTGTATATGAAGAGCCATAGGACCCAGCAAGCCAGAACTTTTAGAAATTAGAGCCTCCCTCGTGAGAGTGGTACTATTTCTAGTCTGGCCTTCGCCATTGAAATCCTCCTCATTTGGCAGCTTTGGCCAACCGTGTCACTTCCTCTGTGTGACAGGATCTGCTGAGGCGGCCGGAGGTGGCCGTGTTGGTTAATCTGCAGCTGGAGAACACTTCCTGGACAGCCAAGCGCATTGCCCGCTTCTTGTCCACGCCCAATGAACCCAGGAAAGAAGGAGCGCCCCCTACCTGGCTGGACGTGTACTCCGACCTAAACAACACCATCACCACTCTGGCTCAAGTTACCCAGGTAGCTACCCCTCCTCCTAATCAACCATCTATGCTGCGTATTGTAGATCAGTGATCAACAACCCTGGTTCTGAAGAGCTTGTCAAGGCCATGTTTAGTGTAACTTTTACTTAACCGTTAATTAGTTTAGTTGTTCTACCACTGAATTAGAAGTCCTCATTGGCATTGTGTCTGAGTTAGCTTCACTAGTCTACAGTTGTGGTTTCAGCCATTGTGTATGTAGTTATTACAGCGTGTATAACTTCACCCATTCCCTCACATTGAGTGACATTATGTTTATCTTGTACATTGTTTTGTACTGTAACGTTACTCATGTCCTTGTTATCCTTCAGTGTTTCTCCCTGAACAAGCTGGAGGGTGCTGCCACAGAGGGACAGATGATTGACAGGGCCTTGGAGCTGCTGGAAGAGAGAGAGTTCTGGGCTGGGATAGTGTTCCTCCTTCCCAACACGTCTTTACCCGGTCTGCCCCCTCATGTCACCTACAAGATCCGCATGGACATCGACGATGTCGCACGCACCAACAAGATCAAGGACAGGTAAACTCACTGAGGGGAATGTTTGATATGAACAATGCTATTGGTTGTATTTTGGGTCATCAAACTATGTTTGTCATGTGCCGAATACAACAGGTGTAGACCTTACAGTGAAATGCTTACTTACAAGCCCTTAACCAATAAGTGTTAAGTAAAAAATAAAAGTAACAAATAATTAAAGAACAGCAGTAAAATAACAGTAGCGAGGCTGTATACAGGGGCTACCGGTACAGAGTCAATGTGCGGGGGCACCGGTTAGTCGAGGTAATTATGGTAATATGTACATGTAGGTAGTGACTATGCATAGATAATAGAGTTGCAGCAGTTTAAAAGAGGGGGAATGCAAATAGTCTGAGTAGCCATTTGATTAGCTGTTCAGGAGTCTTATGGACCTAGACTTGGCGCTTCTGTACCATTTGCTGTGCGGTAGCAGAGAGAACAGTCTATGACTAGGGTGGCTGGAGTCTGACAATTTGTAGGGCCTTCCTCTAACACCGCCTGGTATAGAGGTCCTGGATGGCAGGAACCTTGGCCCCAGTGATGTACTGGGCTGTACGCACTACCCTCTGTAGTGCCTGCTGGAGTGCCTGCTGGAGGAAGTCAGGAAGCTGTGAGGAGAAACACAGACCGAATCTCATCCTAATCAGTTCTTAGTCAAGCGGAGGATGGCGACATCGAGATCTACCTCTGCACGTTCGAACAGACACTCCGGGATGGATGGCCCAAGGCCCCGTTCCTGTCCGGAGACGCCCAAAAGGCGTATTATGACCTCAACACCGAACAGGCGGCAAACTATGACTGTCTCGAGTGAGGTACTCAGCCGCTACGGGTACAGCCTGGCACGTCAGGCCCAACTGGTCCACAACTGGAGGTTCGTGACCGAAGCTTCCCCCCGAGCCCAGATGAGCGACCTACTGCACATCACCAGAGYATGACTCCTAACCGACATAGCCACCCTCCCCGTTATCGACAAAGTGGTCATGGATCCCTTCTTTCGGGTGCTACCTTACGACATGAAGAGGGCGGTGAGCCTATGCACGCCCCAGACCTTGGACCTCTTGGGAGCCGTGGAGACCCACCAGAATACTGAGGCCCTGCTGAAGGGGATGCAGGCCGAGGCCGGGAACCGTCGAAGGGGACCCCACCACTGTACTCCCCAATCCGACAGTCAGCCAGGCTAAAGGACTGCAGACCCGTGGAGAGACAGCAGGTTGGAGAGTCGACCCTCCGCCGACGACCCCAGGTGGATGAAGACTAAAGGAGGTGTTTGAGTGTGGCGCCCGGGAACACCTCGCATGGAATTGCCGGTTCGAGAGGAGTCGATGTCATCAGCGGGCCATGCAATAAACTACGTCACCTCCTGTTGGGCCCACAGCGAACCACCAGCACCCATGGTCCCGTTGAAAGTCAACGGTCATAACAGCCACATTCTGTTGGATTCCGGGAGTGTGGCAACGCTCGTACAAGCGCGACTGCTGGACCATCCGACCGACCGTGGTGAGAAGTCACGTGCCGAATACAACAGGTGACATTACAGTGAAGTGCTTACTTACAAGCCCTTAACCAATAAGTGTTAAGTTAAAAGTAACAAATAATTAAAGAACAGCAGTAAAATAACAGTAGCGAGGGTGTATACAGGGGCTACCGGTACAGAGTCAATGTGTCGGGGCACCGGTTAGTCGAGGTGTCAGTTGAGTTGCTGATACAAAGAATGAGGGCTGGTAACCCTGGCTTGCTCTGTTGCCCCCTGCCTAAAATAATTGTGGGTACATTATCCCCTGATAGACTTCCACTATTGCTTTAGATACAACCATGGTGCTGCTGCATTACAATACCAATATAATGTTCATGGGAATGTTTCCCCCCCCCAGGTTCTGGGACCCGGGCCCAGCAGCGGACCCCTTCAGTGACATGCGCTACATCTGGGGGGGCTTTGTGTACGTACAGGACCTGGTGGAGAGAGCTGTGGCCCGTGTGCTGAGTGGTGTGGAGCAGTACACTGGCCTCTACATCCAGCAGATGCCCTACCCCTGCTACGTGGATGACGTGTGAGTAGGACTCAAACCTCCCCAACCTCCTTATCAACTTTTTCCCCCACCCATCCTCCTCTCACTCTTAACTTTTCCTTTTTTTCATGCTCTATGAAACGTTTTCACATACTATCTATTACTCACCCATACTACCTCATACCTCTCTTCCCTCCTTACCTTCTCTTTTCTTCTATCCCTCCTCCAGTTTCCTACGCGTGCTGAACCGCTCGCTGCCCCTATTCATGACGCTGGCGTGGATCTACTCGGTGGCCATGATCATCAAGGGCGTGGTGTACGAAAAGGAGGCGCGGCTCAAGGAGACCATGAGGATCATGGGGCTTGGTACAGGCCAGCTGTGGGTCAGCTGGTTCATCAGCAGCCTGGTGCCCTTCCTGGTCAGCGCCGGYCTCCTCATTGCTCTGCTCAAGGCATGTGGTCTAATATCAGTCAATCAATCAAATGTATTTATAAAAACCTTCTTACATCACCCGATGTCACAAAGTGCTGTACAGAAACCCAGCCTAAAACCCCAAACAGCAAGCAAAGCAGGTGTAGAAGCACAGTGGCTAGGAAAAACTCCCGAGAAAGGCCAGAACCTAGGAAGAAACCTAGAGGAACCAGGCTATGAGGGGTGGCCAGTCCTCTTCTGGCTGTGCCGGGGGGAGATTATAACAGAACATGGCCAAGATGTTCAAATGTTCATAGATGACCAGCAGGGTCAAATAATAATAATCACAGTGGTTGTCGAGGGTGCAATAGGTCAGCACCTCAGGAGTAAATGTCAGTTGGCTTTTCATAGCCGATCATTCAGAGTATCTCTACCGCTCCTGCTGTCTCTAGAGAGTTGAAAACAGCAGGTCTGAGACAGGTAGCATGTCCGGTGAACAGGTCAGGGTTCCATAGCCGCAGGCAGAACATTTGAAACTGGAGCAGCAGCACGGCCAGGTGGACTGGGGACAGCAAGGAGTCATCAGGCCAGGTAGTCCTGAGGCAGGGCCCTAGGGCTCAGGTCCTCCGAGAGAGAGAAAGAGAGAGCATACTTGCATTCACACAGGACACTGGATAAGACAGGATAAATACTCTAGATAGGAACACCGAAATTTACAGTTGATTTGTCAGAGGACAAACCATCCACAGAGATAAACTGTTATCTTTCCGACAGATAAGATCTAAACCAGGCCAGCACTTGTCCGTGTAGACAAATTTGGGTTTCCAATCTCCAAAAGAATGTGGTGATCGATAGGATCAAAAGCAGCACTAAGGTCTAGGAGCACGAGGACAGATGCAGAGCCTCGGTCTGACGCCATTMACTTCTTAATGCTGAGATCCCGTTAACGGGATCGATATGACAACAGCCAGTGAAAGTGCAGGGCGCCAAATTCAAAACAACAGAAATCTCATAATTAAAATTCCTCAGACATACAAGTATTTTACACCATTTAAGATACACTTCTTGTTAATCCCACCACAGTGTCCGATTTCAAATAGGCTTTTCGGTGAAAGCACCACAAACGATTATGTTAGGTCAGCACCTATTCACAGAAAAACACAGCCATTTTTCCAGCCAAAGAGAGGAGTCACAAAAATCAGAAATAGAGATAGATTGAATCACTAACCTTTGATGATCTTCATAGGACTTCATGTTACACAATACATGTATGTTTTGTTCGATAAAGTTCATATTTATATCCAAAAATCTCAGTTTACATTGGCGCGTTATGTTCAGTAATGTTTTGCCTCCAAAACATCCGGTGATTTTGCAGAGAGCCACATCAATTTACAGAAATACTCATAATAAACATTGATAAAAGATACAAGTATTAAACATGGAACTTTAGATAAACTTCTCCTTAATGCAACCGCTGTGTCAGATTTCAAAAAAACTTTACGGAAAAAGCACACCATGCTATAATCTGAGTACAGAGCCCAAATAAGCCATAAAGATATCCGCCATTTTTTGGAGTCAACAGAAGTCAGAAATAGTATCATAAATATTCACTTACCTTTGATGATCTTCATCAGAATGCACTCCCAGGAATCCCAGTTCCACAATAAATGTTTGTTTTGTTCGATATAGTCTATCATTTTGTCCAAATACCTTCATTTTGTTCGCGCGTTCAGTCCAGTAATCCACATTCATGACGCGCAGTTCAGACGAAAAGTCAAACAATTCCATTACAGTTCGTAGAAAATTGTCAAACGATGTATAGAATCAATCTTTAGGATGTTTTGAACATAAATCTTCAATAATGTTTCAACCGGAGAATTCCTTTTTCTTCAGAAATGCGATGGAAACAGGTCGCTCTCACGTGACCGCGCATGTTCAGCTCGTGCCAGACACCTGACTCAAAGAGCTCTCCTTCCCTCATTCTTCACAGTAGAAGCATCAAACAATGTTTTAAAGACTGTTGACATCTAGTGGAAGCCTTGGGAAATGCAAAATTACCAATATCCCATTGTATATTGGATAGGCAAACCTACAAACCTTAGATTTCCCACTTCCTGGTTGGATTTTTTCTCAGGTTTTTGCCTGCCTTATGAGTTCTGTTATACTCACAGACATCATTCAAACAGTTTTAGAAACTTCTGAGTGTTTTCTATCCAGATATACTAATAATATGCATATCTTAGCCTCTGAGCCTGAGTAGCAGGCAGTTTTTCATCCAAGCTACTCAATACTGCCACCCAGCCATAAGAAGTTTTAAAAGGTAATTTACCACCTTCACAAGTGCAGTCTCAGTGCTATGATGGGGTCTAAAACCAGACTGAAGCGTTTCGTATACATTGTTTGTTTTCAGGAAGGCAGTGAATTCCTGCGCAACAGCCTTTTCTAACATTTTTGAGAGGAATCTGAGATTCGATATAGGCCGATAGTTTTTTATATTTTCTGGGTCAAGGTTTTGCTTTTTCAAGAGAGGCTTTATTACTGCCACTTTTAGTGAGTTTGGTACACATCCAGTGGATAGGGAGCCGTTCATTATGTTCAACATAGGAGGGCCAAGCACAGGAAGCAGCTCTTTCAGTAGTTTAGTTGGAATAGGGTTCAGTATGCAGCTTGAAGGTTTAGAGGCCATGATTATTTTCATCATTGTGTCAAGAGATATAGAATTAAAAAACTTGAGTGTCTTCCTTGATCCTAGGTCCTGGCAGAGTTGTGCAGACTCAGGACAACTGAGCTTTGGAGGAATACGCAGATTTAAAGAGGAGTCCGTAATTTGCTTTCTAATGATCATGATCTTTTCGTCAAAGAAGTTCATGAATTTATCACTGCTAAAGTGAAAGCCATCCCTCTTGGGGAATGCTGCGTTTTAGTTAGCTTTACGACAGTATCAACATTTTTGGGGGATTGTTCTTATTTTCCTCAATTAAGTTGGAAAATAGGATAATCGAGCAGCAGTGAGGGCTCTTCGATACTGCACGGTACTGTCTTTCCAAGCTAGTCGGAAGACTTCCAGTTTTGCGTAGCGCAATTTCCGTTCCAATTTTCTGGAAGCTTGCTTCAGAGCTCGGGTTTTTCTGTATACCAGGGAGGTAGTTTCTTATGATAAATGTTTTTTGTTTTTAGGGGTGCGACTGCATCTAGGGTATTGCGCAAGGTTAAATTGAGTTCCTCAGTTAGGTGGTTAACTGATTGTTGTACTCTGATGTCCTTGGGTAGGTGGAGGGAGTCTGGAAGGACATCTAGGAATCTTTGGGTTGTCCAAGAATTTATAGCACGGCTTTTGATGATCCTTGGTTGGGGTCTGAGCAGATTATTTGTTGCAATTGCAAACATAATAAAATGGTGTTCCGATAGTCCAGGATTATGAGGAAAAACATTAAAACCCACAACATTTATTTAACGGGACAAAACTGGTCCAGAGTATGACTGTGGCAGTGAGTAGGTCCGGAGACATGTGGACAAAACCCACTGAGTCGATGATGGCTCCGAAAGCCTTTTGAGTGGGTCTTTTCCATGTGAATATTAAAGTACCAAATTGTTTTATATTATCTGCCATGACTACAAGGTCCGATAGGAATTCAGGGAACTCAGTGAGGAACGCTGTATAAGGACCAGGAGGCCTGTAAATAGTCGCTATAAAAAGTGATTGAGTAGGCTGCATAGATTTCATGACTAGAAGGTCAAAAGACGAAAACGTCGTTTTTTTTGGTAAACTGAAATTTGCTATCTTAAATGTTAGCAACACCTCCGCCTTTGCGGGAAGCGCGGGGGATATGGTCACTAGTGTAACCAGGAGGTGAGGCCTCATTTAACACAGTAAATTCATCAGGCTTAAGCCATGTTTCAGGCCAAGCACATCAAGATTATGATCAGTGATTAGTTCATTGACTATAACTGCCTTGGAAGTGAGGGATCTAACATTAAGTAGCCCTATTTTGAGATGTGAGGTATCACAATCTCTTTCAATAATGTCAGGAATGGAGGAGGACTTTATTCTAGTGAGATTACTAAGGCGAACACCACCATGTTTAGTTTTGCCCAACCTAGATTGAGGCATAGACATGGTCTCAATGGGGATAGCTGAGCTGACTACACTGACTGTGCTAGTGGCAGACTCCACAAAGCTGGCAGACTGGCTAACAGGGTGCAGGCCAGGCAGCAGGCTATCTCATTGTGGAGCTAGAGGAGTTCGAGCCCTGTCTGTGTTCGTAGATACAATGAGAGCACCCCTCCAGCTAGGATGGAGTCCGTCACTCCTCAACAGGCCAGGCTTGGTCCTGTTTGTGGGTGAGTCCCAGAAAGAGGGCCAATTATCTACAAATTCTATATTTTGGGAGGGGCAGAAAACAGTTTTCAAACAGCGATAGCCTTGTGTTGATAATTTAGTCACTTGTTTATTTTGCCCGGGACCATGCACAGCTTGTTTATTTGCTTTAGATGTTATCAAGCCAATTATCAAGCCATTTTGTATTTGCTGTCTTTTGGCAGGACTGAAAAGTATTCACATCACAACTATGCAGTTGTCCTAGAATAATGCCCTGGATTAATGACTGGGTTCATTACAGCACTCTGTATAGTTTTAAGGCATTGCATTAGGGACACACTAAGATATAGTACTAAGACAATGAAACATCACAGAGGTGTATCACTGTCGTCTCACCCTCATCTCTTCCTGTATTGTGTTGTTCTCTTCCTCCAGTGGGGGGACATCCTGCCCTACAGCAACCCGGCTGTGGTGTTCTTCTTCCTGACGGCCTTCGCTACGGCCACCATCATGCAGTGTTTCCTCATCAGCACATTCTTCTCCCGGGCCAACCTGGCAGCCGCCTGCGGAGGCCTCATCTACTTCGCCCTCTACCTGCCATATGTGCTGTGTGTGGCCTGGAGAGACCACCTCACCACCACACACCGTGTCCTAGCAGTGAGTCCTTATAATACACATTCTCACCACCACACACCGTGTCCTAGCAGTGAGTAATCATGTTACACATTCTCTTTGTTGTGTTTTGTTAAGGTTTGCAAGAGTCGTTTTTTGTTTATAAGGAAGAATGATTATGGTACTGTATTAAACCCATTACTTGCTGCTGATAAGTCGCTCTTTTAAATGAGGTTTGAAATCTCAATGGAAACACCTGTATAAATATATGAAATGAACCCATCCAATCTGGTAATACTGCAGTATCCATTAAGATTCTCATCTCTCCCAACAGAGTCTGTTTTCTCCTGTGGCCTTTGGCTTTGGCTGTGAGTATTTCTCCCAGTACGAGGAACAAGGAGTGGGCATACAGTGGTTCAACCTGCACTCCAGCCCCATGGAGGGAGACACCTACAATTTCACCACTTCCATAATCATGCTGCATATCGATGCATGTATCTACGCTCTGGCCACCTGGTACATTGAAGCTGTTTTCCCAGGTAAGGTACATTAAAGCTGTTTTCCCAGGTATGGTACGTTGAAGCTGTTTTCCCAGGTAAGGAAATTAATGGTTTAAGTTATTTTTTTCTAACTGCTCTATGGTTTCATGGAATTTTGCATAGAAGTGCATATTAAAATACATATTATAATGAACATATAACTGCAATGCCAGTGCACCTTTGCAGATAGTAAAACTGCACTTATACTGGTTTGACTAAACACATGTTGTTGGGATCTTTTGTCCAGGTGAATATGGGGTGCCCAGGCCATGGAACTTCGTGTTCAGTTTGAACTATTGGGGAGGAATTCCTCTAGAGGCCGGCATGCCCATCCCTCCGGCTCCCAGGGGACAGGGAGGAGGTAAGAAAAACACACAAAAACACATGATGTAAAAATAAAAACGGACACCATTTTATGGTCCTGAGGTTCCCTCTCTGTACCTGTCTCAGATCGCATCGAAGCCGACCCCTCTCACCTCATACTCGGTGTGGCCATCCGCAACCTGGTCAAAATCTACAAGCAAGGTGCCAAGCTGGCGGTCAACCACCTCAATCTCAAGTTCTATGAAGGGCAGATCACCTCTTTCCTGGGGCACAACGGTGCTGGGAAAACAACCACCATGTAAAGGCTGTGCTTTAAGAACCATTGAATCAATATAGAATGTTTTAAAATGAAGTACAACAGCCAACACCACCATGTAAACCTGCACCTACATTACAGACACATAGAAATGAATGTGGTGCTTATGTACAGTAGGTGTTTTGTATTACTAATGAATGTGGTACATACCGTCGCGCTAATCGAGGGCCATTGTACTGCTTATGTATTGTATTTGGAGTCGTACCGGAGCCAGCGTCTAGCTCCAGTTGTCGGATCCTCACCTCCTTGTCGGCTTCTATTTTCCTAATTTCAAGATCAAAATGCATCCGTCTCTCCTTATCTTTTTGCTCCATTTCTAACCGGGCCAGCCTCACCTTCAGCCTAGCGGTCCCGTCTGAACGACCTGAAGCAGAAGATAAAGGATCATATCGAGGCAATGCAAAGGGGGTACGAGCAACCCCTTCCTCCGCCCTGTCCTCCGACTTGGCATCGGAAAGTCTACCCATCTCCTCTCCTTGCAATGAGAGAATTCTTTCGCTCACTAATCCATCCCTGACTAGCACCAAAAGCTCAGCCTTTAGGGCTTTCTCAGGGATAACAAATCCATAATGGTCAGCTATAGCTAAAAGGTCTACTTTACGAAACCTCAACAAACAATCAATAGAGGGCGCTTCAATGAACTTGGAGATGGCTGAGGCAGCCATCTTGTACACAACAATCTACTGAACACACAAACTAAACAAGTCATCCAAACTCACAACCTACCATCACACCTCAATCACTAACCACGGAGAGCTCAGTGCAGCAGGGTCCGGTGGGTTTAATGGAATCCCGGATGAGCCCCCATTATGTTACGCACGCCTCTATAAAGAGGGAACGCAACTCTCTGCTGCAACTCAACTCTCCGTGAAGCGAAAGAGGTATGAACTGTAGGTGGGAGAAAGGACGACAAAGGCAGAATTTACCGTTTACTAGGATTTATTTCCTTTACACGGTAATATGGGGAAAAGGGGCTGGACGGAACCAAAGGAAAGAAAGTAAATATCAAAGCTCCCCCTCTCCTATCTAACCTGCCTACCCACTTAACTTACCTAACTTAGCACCACCTGGTGCCCTAACCAAAATACAGGGGGTGGTCCGCCCAGGTCTTACCTAGTGTGCCTAGACAGTAAATATACTACGGGTATATGTATGCCCGCGGGCCTCTTGCCTAAGCACTCCCAAAGTGCMTTCTCCTTCCCCCCTGGGAACAAATGAAACAGAATAATTATTAACAATTTCACAAACACTTTACAACAAAACTGAGTAAACTAACTCAGTTCACTAAAGATGCTCTGAACAAGCAACAAACACAGAATATTGCAAAGCTGCTACCAACAACAACTAACACAGTGCATACTCACGACCAACATGCTATAACCCCTCAGCCATAAACCTCTCTCTCAGCAATGATCTATATAACATTCACTCTCTCTCTCTAATCCTCTTTCTTCTAATGATCTCTCCAAAATATTCAATCTCCCCATCCTGAACTGAACACTGGCTTTTCTAGCTTCAGGTGGCAATGGTGATTAGAAACAGCTGTATCTTGACGAGGGGGCGGGGTCAGCTCTCCAATTAGCCATTGAGTCGATCAATCAGCTGGTTGGGGAGTTCAGGAATTTCTCCTGAAACACACACTCAAATAGAAACCACAACACAGAAACTGGGGAACGTAACACTTATGAATGTTCTATGAACCTCTAATTTAGGGTTATCATGCTAAAATACACAGTTCATTTCCATTGACAGGTCTAATCTAGGGCCCTTGTACTTGTGGTGCTTATGTAGGTGTTATGAGTTGCTTATGAATGTGCTTTGAAGCTCTAATGTAGGGTTCTAACTTATAATCGGTGATGTAGTAGTTAAAGAACAAATGGGTAAACTCTGCCGTTCGTGGTGAGTAAAGTAATTTCTATACTTTCGATGCATTTCTCAGCAAAAGGTGGGTAAGTTTTATTTACATGCTTTTACCCTCCACTGGTTATAATGCATAATACGCAGTTCATTTCCATTGACAGGTCTATCCTGACGGGTCTGTTTCCCCCCACGGCTGGGACTGTGTACATTAAGGGCATGGACATCCGCACTGACATGGACATCATCAGGAAGACCCTGGGAGTGTGTCCTCAGCACAATGTCCTTTTTGACATGTAAGCCCCTGCTGCAGGTAGCCTAGTGGTTAGAGCGTTGGGTCAGTAACCGAAAGGTTGCTGGATCGAATCCCCGAGCTGACAAGTTAAAAATCTGTCGTTCTGCCCCTGAGCAAGGCAGTTAACCCACTGTTCCCCGGGCGCTGAAGACGTGGATGTCGATTAAGGCAGCCCCCCGCACCTCTCTGATTCAGAGGGGTTGGGTTAAATGTGGAAGACACATTTCAGTTGAAGGCATTCAGTTGTACAACTGACTAGTTATCCCCCTTTCCCTAATATTTCTACTCTATATCTCTTGAATACATGTCATTAAGTAATTTATCCTATTTCATTATATTGTAGTGCATACCATGTTGACTCCATTTATCTGTGGTGCTTGTTTTCTATCTTCCGACATAAATGAATTCCTTGGTAATGTTAAAGCTGCAATATTTAACTTTTTGGACRTGTTGAGTAATGTGAGTTTATATATCTGTCCTTCTCATTGAAAGAAAGTCTAAGAATCAGTAGATCTGTTCTATGTGTGCTATTTCTATGCTTCCCGTTCTTAAGTTTCGTTTTTGCGTCTTTTGCGTTTAGTTTTGTACACCAGCTGAAAATACAATATTTTGGGATATTGAAAATATATTTCACAGCGGTTTAGATGGTCCAGTTATTATTGTTTTGTCACATAAATTGAAATTAGGGCGGACTATTCGAATTTTAGAAATCAGGAAATCAGATATTTGGAAATCAGGCAATTTCTGCATATTGCACCTTTATATAACTGATATAACAATGACAAAGATGAATAATCACTAGAGGGAATCAAGATAACGAAAGGCCCCATTCACTTAATCTCTTGCCCCTCAGGCTCCATCTTAAAACATTTACCCACTGTACATGTAAAAGAGTTTGATGTTACTTAATCAGCCCTCTGACTTTAACCTTGTTATTCTTGTATAGTCTGACCGTAGAGGAGCATGTGTGGTTCTATGGTCGTCTGAAGGGCCTATCAGGCGATGAGGTGAGGAAGGAGTTGGACACTCTCCTGGAGGATGTGGGCCTGCTGCACAAACGCCACGAACAGACCAGGAACCTGTCTGGTATGGCTCCCTCCCTCTACTACTCAACATCCATTACAAATATGGCCTTCAGCTGTATACTTTACAATATAATATATCCTTCAACAGCCACTACATATATAATACCATACTCTCTGTCTCTCTGTGTCTGTCTTTCTCGCTCGCCCCCTGTCTCTGCCTCTACTCTCAGGTGGTATGCAGAGGAAGCTGTCGGTGGCCATAGCATTTGTGGGGGGTTCGAAGGTGGTGGTCCTGGATGAGCCCACAGCTGGGGTGGACCCATACTCCCGTCGAGGCATTTGGGACCTGCTGCTCAAGTACCGCAAAGGTTAGCCCTGAACTGTGTCAAGGGTTGCAACATTTTCTGTGAACTTTGCCAAAATTCCCAGGATTTCCAGAAATCCCTGGTCTAACTTGGTGGCGGAGTTTATCATTTCATGTCAATTCAGGTGAAATATAATTAAATTGAATACTATTTAATCTACTAGATCTTTTCACTCTCTTTTTCTCCTTTTCCTTCTCTCTCCATCAGATTGCACCATCATCCTCTCCACCCACTACATGGATGAGGCTGACCTTCTCGGAGACCGCATAGCCATCATCTCCCAGGGGAAGCTGTGCTGCTGCGGCTCCCCCCTCTTCCTCAAGGCCAAGCTGGGGATGGGCTACTACCTCACCGTCGTCAAGAAGGAGGGACTGGATACTCGAACCCCCAGTAGTGCCAGCGCTACCAAACTGCCCCCTGCCACAAAGGTGAGTGAGAGATTGTGTATACCCCTGCAAATGAAATTTTCTCAGGAATACATTGTGCTTATTCACAAAGCGTCTCAGAATAGGATTTCTGATCTAGGAACAGGTCCCCCTGTCCTCATAATTAAGATCTAAAAGACCAAACTAATTCTACATCAGCACTCTAACGCTGAGACACTTTGTGAATATGGGCCCTGAAGACCATTTTACCAGTGCATCTTAATAGTCAAAAGTGTCTCTCCTTGTCTCATTTACTTCAGAGAGGAGATGAGGAGGTTATTGTAGACTATCGCAATAGGGCTATGTATACTGTGGGATTCTAAAGGTTATTACTTTTATCACTCAACTATGACCCCTTTGCTGATTGGCTCTCCCTCTGTATTTCAGGACAGCGACTCCTCCATGAGTGACGACACAGGTCTGGGCAGTGATGTTAGCGGCTCAGGTAGGGTCTCCAACCCAAAGTCACTTAGTGACATCCTGCTAGCTGTGTGTTGACAGCTCGCCATTATTGTAGACACCTGAAAAAACAACCATTTGCTTGGCTGTTCTGTTCGTCCATAGCTAACCCAATGGCGAGCCTCTACCCCCCCTACAGACTGATCTGAGGGGATCAGATCGGTCTACACAAGTATCTAGTGTGGGGTTAGGGCATGTTTCTGGACAGTGAAGTTTCAAACCTCCTCTGATAGTTATTCTTTCTCCCTCCCGCTCCCTCTCCCCTGCAGACCTGGCTGCCCTGTTGACCCTGGCACAGCGTCACATCCCCGGGGCGCGGCTGGTGGAGGACGTGGGGCGTGAGGCGGTCATCAACCTGCCCCAGAAGTCGGCAGAGGACAGCAGTCTGGCCATCTTCCTCACAGAGCTTGACAGGAGGCAGGCTGATCTGGGCATCACCAGCTACGGCCTGTCTGACACCACCCTGGAGGAGGTGAGGAAAAGGAGACACACATACACATATACAGTGCATTCGGAAAGTATTCAGACCCCTTGACTTTTTCCACATTTTGTTACATTACAGCCTTACTCTAAAATTGATTAAATTGTTTTTTTCCCTTATCAATCTACACACAATACCCCATAATGACAAAGCATAGAAATCTTTAAAAATAACTGAAATATCACATTTACATAAGTATTCAGACCCTTTACTCAGTGCTTTGTGGAAGCACCTTTGGCAGTTATTACAGCCTTGAGTCTTCTTGGGTATGATGCTACAAGTTTGGCACACCTATATTTGGGGAGTTTCTCTAATTCTTTTCTGTAGATCCTCTCAAGCTCTGTCAGGTTGGATGGGGAGCGTTGCTGCACTGCTATTTTCAGGTCTCTCCAGAGATGTTAGATCAGGTTCAAGTCCGAGCTCTGGCTGGGCCACTCAAGGACATTCAGAGACTTGTCCCGAAGCCTTTCCTGCGTTGTCTTGGCTGTGTGCTTAGGGTCCTTGTCCTGTTGGAAGGTGAACATTCGCCCCAGTCTGAGGTCCTGAGCGCTCTGGAACAGGTTTTCATCAAGTCGATCCTGACTAGTCTCCCAGTCCCTGCCGCTGAAAAACATCACCACAGCATGATGCTGCCAACGCCATTCGTTCAGGCCAAAGAGTTCAATCTTGTGCCTTTTACTGAGGAGTAGCTTCCGTATGCCATTCTACCATAAAGACCTGATTGGTGGCATACTGCAGAGATGGTTGTCCTTCTGGAAGGTTCTCCCATCTCCACAGAAGAACTCTAGAGCTCTTGTCAGAGTGTCCATTGTGTTCTTGGTCACCTCCCTGACCAAGGCCCTCCTCCCCCGTTTGCTCAAAATTGGCCGGGTGGCTAGCTCTAGGAAGAGTCTTGGTGGTTCAAAACTTCTTCCATTTAAGAATGATGGAGGTCACTGTGTTCTTGGGGACCTTCAATGCTGCAGACTTTTTTTGGCACCTTTCCCAGATCTGTGCCTCGACACAATCCTGTCTTGGAGCTCTATTGACAATTCCTTCGACCTCATGGCTTGTTTTTGCTCTGACATGTACTGTCAACTGTGGGACCTTATATAGACAGGTATGTAGGTCTTTCCAAATCCAATCAATTGATTTTACTACAGGTGGACTCCAATCAAGTTGTAGAAACATCTCAAGGATGATCAATTGAAACAGGATGCACCTGAGCTCAATTTCGAGTCTCATAGTGAAGGGTCTGTATACTTATGTAAATAAGGTATTTCTGTTTTTAATTTGAATACATTTGCAAAAATGTATTGTGTGAAAAATATTATTTAATCCATTTTAGAATAAGGCTGTAACGGAATTAAAAAGTCAATACTTTCCGAATGCACTGTATCACACAACCACACAACACAACACACACACACACACACACACACACACACACACACACACACACACCACACACACACACACACACACCACACACACACCACACACACCACTACAAAGGCACAGCTGGGGGGGGGGGGGCTGGACCGGAGCCCATGCTGGCCATGAGGTCAGCATTCTTGCTCGTAATGGGCTTACACCTCTCTCTCTCACATACACACACACACACACACACACAGGCATTAGCACACACATAACAAACACATTGGCATACACACAGTCTCTCTCACACACATTTAGGACTTAAAGAGGCTTTGCGTCAGAAGTTGTTCTAAGCACTATATTACGTAGACACTAGCGTGTAACAGGCCAAAGTTACATGAAGCTCATCCTAAATATAGTCATGACTGCACTAAACTGACCTGTATTTACAAGCCATCCATTGAACCTCTTGTGGACAGTTAAAACTCAGCTTTAACTAGATTAAGCAGGGTTTACCCGGAATAGTATATTTGTGGAGTTACTGTCACGGTAATGTGCTTAGGCTGCCAGCTTACCACGATTACCAGAAAAGATCCCGTTTGATAAGTCAATAGGTTGGCTCCAAGCAGATCCTTTCTCTCCCCAGAGTTTTGCATTTTTGTGTTAGAGTTCTGAGTTCTCTATTAGTTATTATAAACTGTGAGCCCTGAATGATGATTGGTTGACAGCCGTGGTGTATCAGACTGTATACCACGGGTATGACAAAACATTTATTTTTACTGCTCTAATTACATTGGTCACCAGTTTATAATAGCAATAAGGCACCTCTGGGTTTGTGGTATATGGCCAAAAAACGTTGCGTCGTTCATAAGAACAGCCCTTAGCCGTAGTATATTGGCCATATACCACACCCCCTCGGGCCTTATTGCTTAATTGATACATGACATTTATCTACTTGATTCCAACACACAAGGCAGAAGATGTTTTAAAATGTCATCTGTTCCTGTAGATCTTTCTGAGAGTGGCTGAGGAGACAGGGGTGGACGTGGACCCAGAGGACAGCCCAGGACAAGCCGACACACCCCATGGGCAGGGTCAAGGACAGGGCTTGTCTGGAGAGCCATCTGAGGATCCAGGTAAACACAAGGGGAAACATAATCACACACACACACACACATAGAAACACGCCTAGAAACACAGTCTTCCTGTGTTGTTATTTAACATGGTCTGTCCTCCTTTCTGACTCTTTCTTTGCACTGCTGCCAGGAAGAAAACGGCTTCGCAAGCAAGGTACCTACAGTAGTGGGCCTTTAACTTCCTTTTTTCAGAAGCTCAGCTCTCTAACCCTAACACTAACTGCAGCAGTTGGAATAAGAGTCGTTTGGCTCAATGAACAATGTGTTTCTTTCTCTCCACCATGCTTGGGCCTTTCCTGCACTCAGAGCCCCAGGAGACAGACCTGCTGAGTGGGGATGGCCATGGCGGTGTCCCTCTGACCGGTTGGGGTTTGACGTGGCAGCAGTTGCGTGCGCTCTTCATCAAGAGGTGGCTGTATGCCCTCCGCAGTCGCAGGGGCTTTTTCGCTCAGGTGCAGACTCATAAACTTGACTTTATTCTCAATCAGTTGACCTTATCAAATAAAAGGTCTGATATGAACTAAAATACAAGCATGTGATGCAATGAAGAGAGACCAATGACAGGCTATTGTGACACCATGTCCTTGTGTTTCAGATYGTGCTGCCTGCTGTGTTTGTGTTGATCGCTCTCCTTTTCAGCCTCATCGTCCCTCCGTTCGGAAAGTACCCCTCGCTCCAGCTACAGCCCTGGATGTACGGGGAACAGTACACCTTCTTCAGGTAAAGACCTACATCTATTGATTTCAAGTACAAATGTAGGATCTTAATATGAGCCAGTTTTCTACAGCAGGAAAATAATCCTGCAGCAACAGGAAATGTGGATTATTATGTGGATTATAATTAATGGACATTTTTGTAGGGGTTAATACATTTTTCGTAAGGGAAAATCAAGTCCAAAAATGACAAACTACAGAAGCATTTTTAAACCTCAAATATACTACAAGTTTTAGTTCTCCTCCAACAGGGTGATCAGATTAAGATCCTACATCTGTAGTCTTGAATGGCAATTATCAGATTAACATTCTAATAAATGTTTGGACTGGAGCTTCAAGGAGTCAGTTGTTCCCATGTTGCCAGATTCTGCTTTGTCTTCCTTTTTTCCTTTGTTTGTATTGAACCTTATCTGTGTGGTGTCCTCTTTCCAGCAACGATGCCCCTGGGGATCCTGCCATTCAGAATCTGCTGGATGCCCTTCTGGACCGGCCTGGATTTGGAACCAAGTGCATGGAAAACAGCACGTAAGGCCTTCTCCTCGGTTCTCTCCTCTACTAAAGCAACACGTACTGTAGAAACACAACACTGTGTTACCTGGCTAGTCCAGTTGCAACCACAAAGGAAAGCAGACACTTATGTGTTATTTTAAAGTGTAAACCACTATCTTCATTATCGGCATTACCAACTAGGTTTTTTCTGTTGTCTCAATGTTTTCTCAGTTCGTTTGCACGTAAAGGTGTGTTTTTATGAGAAAGAGGGTTCATTCTATTATGGACCTGTCATTCACCAGGTTCCCCACATGACTTGTGACTTAGTGCTATTGACTTTTCCCAAGGACACTGCTAGAGGGACAGTGCATATTAGCATGAACATAAGAGATTTAAGTTGGGCCTATGTTTCCTCGATTGGGTGTCGTGGCGTATTTTGCATGTTCACGCTAGGATGTGTCCCCTGCAGGGATCCTCAGTGTTTGCAGGAGGAGGAAGGCATGTTCATGAGGCCCCAGATTCTCTACTCCACCTGGCAGCTCTTCAACAGGGGCAACTGGACTGCAGACAAGCCATCTCCTGACTGTGAGTGCAGCTCTGAGGAGGTCCGCAGGATGCTACCAGAATGCCCCGAAGGAGCCGGAGGCATCCCCCCTCCACAGGTCAATACCTCATAATAAACACTTTTACTTTATTCTTCTTATAGTTAAACATTGCATTATATATACTGTTACTTTGTTCTCAGTGGTTAAACATTGCATAAATAATGGTACTGTAACTAATCTCCTATGACAGACTTTCATTAAAATATGAGAATTTGTTCTCAATGACTTAGCTACCTGCCTAAATAAATATCCAATACCTAAATGTCCACATACTGTTGTGTGTACTGGAACTTGTTTCTATGTTCCACAGGTCCAGAGATTGACAGGGGATATCCTGCAGAATATGACCGGCCGCAATATCTCGGACTACCTGGTCAAGACTTACCCTCAGATAATGAAGAAAAGGTCTCTTATACCTCTCACTTGATTGTTTTCTTTGTTGGAAAGTATTACTGTGATTAAATCTGTTTTTTTCCACCTTACAAATTAATTTATTCTTACAATCTTACGGTTTCAGCCTAACTTCAGCCACTAAGAAGTGGATCAATGAATTCAGGTAAGTGGAGTGGGATACTTACTCACCATGTAAAATCATAGACATCACTTATCTACAGCCCTAATCTCGGTTAACCCAGAACTAAAATCTTGCATAATTTGGTCAGATGCTGTCCAAGAGAGATTACTAATACATTACAGTCCATCTACTCTGATGTAAATGTGATGTCTGTTTCTGTTATAGATATGGGGGCTTCTCTCTGGGGGGCAGAGGTACTCAGGCTGTCCCACAGGCCTACCAAATGGAGGACTCAGTCATGTCTATACGATCACGTTACAAAGTGGCACAGGTAGGAGTTGAAATCTTTTACACCCTCAACGTCAAGTTTCCTCTTAGTTTCTTTGTTGTCTCTATTTAATGTCTGGTTCTTTCTTTCTCACAGAATAGCTCATTGGATCAGCTCCTGGGTCGCCTACCAGAGTTTCTGGGTGGACTGAATAGTCAGAACAATGTTAAGGTGAGAGGTCAAAGGATGAGTGTGTGTGAGCAACTGTGGGTGTGTGTATGCATGTGCATCTGTGTTTTGTTTCACCGTTACCTAAGCTCTACCTCACCCCTGCTAGGTGTGGTATAACAACAAGGGTTGGCACGCCATGGCATCGTTTGTCAATGTCATGAACAATGGCCTGCTCCGTGCCAGCCTGCCCCCAGGGCCAGAGCGAATGAAGTATGGCATAACCGTCTATAACCACCCTCTCAACCTCACCAAGGAACAGCTCACTGAAATTGCCATGTAAGCTCTCTGTCTCTCTAGTTTCCTATTCAATTCACACCAATAAGTCCCATTGTTGATTAAGCCTAAGCTTAGTGTGTCGGAGCGAATCAAATCCCTCTTTTTGGAATTGCTTGTTGTAAGCACTATTAGACAATAATTGTACTGTACAGAGCAGGTTGAGTACTCTTAGTATGAAAATGTGATAGGTAGGAAAACATGATACCCCACTGGCCTTAAAAGTGACTAATCATTTCTGCCATCAAAATACAGAATAAATTGTGCTTACCATACTCATTGCCTCTCTGTTTTCAGGATGACCACCTCAGTAGATGTTCTGGTGTCCATCTGTGTGATCTTCTCCATGTCCTTTGTGCCGGCCAGCTTTGTGCTGTTTCTCATCGAGGAGAGGGTCAGCAAAGCCAAGCACCTTCAGTTTGTCAGCGGAGTCCGGCCCATTCTCTACTGGCTGGCTAACTTCACCTGGGACATGGTTAGTCTCCCACCATCCTGATAGGCTTAACTGATACCTGTTTTGTTAGCACTAATATTAAAGGTACACTCCAGAGCCTTATTCACTAGTTACCTTGAGTTTTGGCTCAAATATCAACTTTATATCAAATCATATCAAATACAATTTTATTGGTTGTGTACACATTTTGCAGATGTTATCGCAGGTGTAGCGAAATGCTTGTGTTTCTAGCTCCAACAGTGCAGTAATACCTAACAATAGAAAACAATACATGCAAGATAAATCATTTATGAATAATATAACTGATGAAAAAGAGACAAGGGGAATGAAAGTAGGCATGTATTGTCTATGTTTCAGAAGCCTGATAATGTTGACAGTAAAACGTCTCCTTTCAATCCTTGTGTCTCTCTATCAATCAGTGGCATGTACTGTAACTGCAGGGCACAATTTTTTTAAAGTTATCGATCTGGATTTCGCCTATCGGATCAAATTAAATGCATAGAAATAGAATGGCCGAATCATTGACTTGCCTTTGTTCTATTTATTATATTTCTATGCATTTAACCATATCCGATAGGTGAAATCCCTGATAGATAACTTTTGAAAAACTGGACCCAGGGGATAAGTCTCATCTCTATTGAATTGTACTTAACTGGCCTTCTACTTTCTCCCAGCTGAACTATACAGTCCCGGCCACTATGGTGGTCCTGATCTTCATTTGCTTCCAGCAGCAGTCCTATGTGTCTGAAACCAACCTCCCTGCTCTGGTCCTGTTGCTCTTGCTTTATGGGTAAGGGCCATGGACACTGGTGGCTTTGTTATCATTGCACTCATAACTAATGATGTTGTATGTGCACTTTATTACATTCAGTAATAAACAATTATAAAAATTCTGAATTATCTTTTCAAACATCACTACGACAGTATGTTTGCTTGAGTGGTCATATCAATGTTTATTTTATTTCAATAGCTGAGGTCTCCTTTAAAGAATGTTACATAGAGTTGTTCTTAGCAAAGTTCATGGTGCATTACGCAACAAATTCCTTCTTACTGATTAGAATTTATCTATCCTCCATTTCAGCTGGTCTATCACTCCTCTCATGTATCCAGCCTCCTTCCTGTTCAGTGTCCCCAGCACTGCTTATGTTGTCCTCACCTCAATCAACCTCTTCATCGGCATCAACGGCAGCATAGCCACCTTTGTCTTGGAGCTGTTCGTAGATCAGGTGGGTCATGCACTTGACTATGATATTATATCAGGGCTACTGATTAGTCTCAGGGCTCTGCTGATATTTAGATTTACAACCAACACTCGGTCAGCTGAGGCTGTCTGGTTACATGGTACAACAGTGTACTACTTTAAATGTTGTTGTTTTTTCAACTTGCTTGCACCACTACAATTGCAAAATGTTTGCCACTGTTACTGGAAGCAAACATGGCTGCAGATTAACAAATCAGATTTGAATGTTATTTTACTATGGTATTCAGACATGAACTCGTCTGTCTGCTTTTCAGCACTTGAACGATATCAACAAGATCCTAAAGAAAGTCTTCCTGATCTTCCCCCACTTCTGTCTGGGTCGAGGCCTCATCGACATGGCTAAGAACCAGGCTATGTCGGACGCTTTCCAGAGACTGGGTATAATAATATTTTTTTTTATTGTGACCAACTTTTTATTTAGTTTAGTATTTTTTTCCCAGAGGGAGGGCTTACAGGTACAAAAAAAACAGTCCGCATTCTCCATTTCATCGTAAAATGTTTCCTTGGTGTTAAATAGTCTGTGAACAAACTTAAAATGTATAAATTGGTGGTTCGGATTAAGGGATGCCAAGGAAATATTTTTCCATATTCTGTTCCAGTTACAGGGTTGTTCAGATTCAATTAGATCTGTGGACCATACTTTTTTAATGGCTATCTCATAATATGAGCGTTCCAAAAGTTGTTTATATATTATAGAGATCAGTTCTTTCAGGATAATTTATTTATAAATCACATCATTGGATGGTTCGGTAGTTGGGTTTTCCAAGGGACTCCATAGGCCATCATAGCTGGAAATACCATTTAMAGTTTGGTACGGATAGTCCTCCTACGTCCTTCCCTTTTTCCAAGATTGTTTAACTTGCCATATACAGTGCCTTCGGAAAGTATTCAGACCCCTTGACTTTTTCCACATTTTGATACGGTATCAATCAAATTCATCAGCTGATGTCACAAAGTGCTGTACAGAAACCCAGCCTAAAACCCCAAACAGCAAGCAATGCAGGTGTAGAAGCACGGTGCCTAGGAAAAACTCCTTAGAAAGGCCAGAACCTAGGGAGAAACCTAGAGAGGAACCAGGCTATGAGGGGTGGCCAGTCCTCTTCTGGCTGTGCCGGGTGGAGATTATAACAGAATATGGCCAAGATGTTCATAGATGACCAGCAGGGTGAAATAATAATAATCACAGTGGTTGTCGAGGGTGCAACAGATCAGCACCTCAGGAGTGAATGTCAGTTGGCTTTTCATAGCCAATAATTCAGAGTATCTCTACCGCTCGAAAACAGCAGGTCTGAGACAGGTAGCACGTCCAGTGAACAGGTCAGGGTTCCATAGCCGCAGGCAGAACAGTTGAAACTGGAGCAGCAGCACGGCCAGGTGGACTGGGGACAGCAAGGAGTCATCAGGCCAGGTAGTCCTGAGGCCAGCAGCACGGCACATCCTTATTCTAAAATTGATTAAATAAAAAAATACCCCATAATGACAAAGCGAAAACAGGTTTTAGAAATGTTTGCAAATTTATTACAAATAAAAAACAATGCCTTATTTACAAAAGTATTCAGACCCTTTGCTATGAGTCTCAAACTTAAGCTCAGGTGCATCCTTTTTCCATTGATCATCCTTGAGATGTTTCAACAACTTGATTGGAGTCCACCTGTGGTAAATTCAATTGATCGGACATGATTTGTAAAGGCACACACATGTCTATATAAGGTACCACAGTTGACAGTACATGTCAGAGCAAAAACGAAGCCATGAGATCGAAGGAATTGTCTGTAGCGCTCCGAGACAGCATTCTGTCGAGGCACAGATCTGGGGAAGTCTACCAAAAAATGTCTGCAGCATTGAATGTCCCCAAGAACACAGTGGCCTCCATCATTCTTAAATGGAAGAAGTTTGGAACCACCAAGACTCTTCTTGGAGCTAGTCACCTGGCCAAACTGAGCAATCGGGGGAGAAGGGCCTTGGTTAGGGAGGTGATCAAAAACCTGATGGTCACTCTGACAGAGCTCTAGAGTTCCTCTGTGGAGATGGTAGAACCTTCCAGAATGACAACCATCTCTGCAGCACTCCACCAATCAGGTCTTTATGGTAGAGTGGCCAGACGGAAGCCACTCCTCAGTAAAAGGCACATGCACGCCCGCTTGGAGTTTGCCAAAAGGCACCTAAAGAAGAAGATTCTCTGGTCTGATGAAACCAAGATTGAACTCTTTGCCCAGAATGCCAAATGTCAAGTCTGGAGGAAACCTGGCACCATCATTACAGTGAAGCATGGTGGTGGCAGCATCATGCTATGGGGATGTTTTTCAGCGACAGGGACTGGGAGACTAGTCAGGATCGAGGCAAAGTACAGAGAAATCCTTGATGAAAACCTGCTCAGGAACTCAGACTGGGGCAAAGGTTCACCTTCCAACAGGACAACGACCCTAAGCACACAGCCAAGACAACGCAGGAGTGGCTTCGGGAGAAGTCCTTGAATGGCCCAGCCAGAGCCCGGACTTGAACCCGATCTAACATCTCTTGGAGAGACCTGAAAATAGCTGTGCAGCAACGCTCCCCATCCAACCTGACAGAGCTTGAGGATCTGCAGAGAAGAATCTGAGAAACTCCCCCAAGTATAAAAACCTGTACTAAAAACCTGTTTTGTTTTGTCATTATGGGGTATTGTGTGTAGTTTGATGAGGATTTTTTTTATTTTAGAATAAGGCTGTAACTTAACAAAATGTGGAAAAAGTCAAGGTGGCTGAATACTTTCTGAAGGCACTATAAATGTTGAGACCGCACTATGAATTTGATCCAAATAGCTAGAAGGGGGAGCCATGGGAAGCATTGAACAACAGAAATTCAGCCGTGGCAATATATTCATTTTGACAATAGATATTCTGCCGGTTAAAGCAACTGGAATATTATTCTATCTACTGAAGTTGAATTGAATTGAGCGTTCTGTTAAAGTTTTTGGCAATGGTTTTATCTGAAGAAGGAAATACATTACCAGTCAAAAGTTCGGACACAACTACTCATTCAAGGGTTTTTCTATTTTTATTTATATATACTCCTAAATATTTTAAATGGGAAACAATTGGGATTTCATAATTAGAGATGGAGTCCTCCATCGGGGTCTTGAGATTCAGTATGGCTGATTTAGTTAAATTCAGCTTTTTTCAAGTTATAAAATAATCTGTAATCTTCAATGTGTTTGGGAGTGATTGAGATACATTGTCTAGATCAGTGGTTCCCAAACTTTTTATAGTCCTGTACCCCTTAAAGCATTCAACCTCTAGCTGCGTACCCTAGCACCAGGGTCAGCGCACTCTCAAATGTTGTTTTTTGCCATCATTGTAAGCCTGCCACACACACACTATACGATACATTTATTAAACATAAGAATGAGTGTGAGGTTTTTGTCACAACCCGGCTCGTGGGATGTGACAAAGAGCTCTTATAGGACCAGGGCACAAATAATAATATAATAATCAATCCTTTTGCTCTTTATTTAACCATCTTACCTATAAAACCTTATTTGTTCATCAAGAATTGTGAATAACTCCCCACGGGTTAATGAGAAGGGTGTGCTTGAAAGGATGCACATAACTCTGAAATGTTGGGTTGTATTGGAGAGAGTCTCAGTCTTAAATTATTTTCCACACACAATCCTGTGCCTGTATTTAGTTGTCATGCTAGTGAGGGCCGAGAATCCACTCTCACATAGGTACGTGGTTACAAAGGGCATCAGTGTCTTAACAGCGCAATTTGCAAAGCCAGGATACTTTGAGCGCAGCCCAATCCAGAAATTTTGAAGTGGCTTCTGATTAAATTCAATTTTCACAGAACCGCTTGTTGCAATTTCGATGAGGCTCTCTTGTTCAGATATCGGTAAGTGGACTGGAGGCAGGGCATGAAAGGGATAACGAATTCAGTTGTTTGTCATCTGTTTCGGGAAAGTACCTGCGTAATTGCGCACCCAACTCACTCAGGTGCTTCGCTATATCACATTTGACATTGTCCGTAAGCTTGAGTTCATTTGCACACAAAAAAATACCTGTGTGTTGTCCTTGTTAATACAGACAGAGAAAAGCTCCAACATCTTAATCATAGCCTCAATTTTGACCCGACATTGAATATAATTGTGGAGAGTCCCTGTAATCCTAGATTCAGATCATTCAGGCGAGAAAAAACATCACCCAGATAGGCCAGTCATGTGAGAAACTCGTCATCATGCAAGCGGTCAGACAAGTGAAATTTATGGTCAGTAAAGAAAACTTTAAGCTCCTCTCTCAATTCAAAAACACGTGTCAATATTTTGCCCCTTGATAACCAGCGTACTTCTGTATGTGTAAAAGCTTTACATGGTCACTGCCCATATCATTGCATAGTGCAGAAAATACACGAGAGTTCAGGGGCCTTGCTTTAACAAAGTTAACTATTTTCACTGTTGTGTCCAAAACGTCTTTCAAGCTGTCAGGCATTCCCTTGGCAGCAAGAGCCACTCGGTGGATCCTGCAGTGTACCCAAGTGGCGTCAGGAGCAACTGCTTGCATGCGTGTTACCACTCCACTATGTCTCCCTGTCATGGCTTTTGCGCCATCAGTACAGATACCAACATGAGCAGCAGCAACGTTTGGCTACATACAGACTGTTAGTGGAATTCCCGCGAGAGAGTAACGGTTAATGTGATTGGATGTTAATTATTTGACTAGGCTACCTGTAACGCTCGTCGTTAGGTGGAAGAGAGGAGGACCAAATTGCAGCGTGGTACGTTTCCATATTTATTGGAACACTTGACAAAACGAACAAAACAATAAACGGAAATGAAACTAACGACGCTACAAACCTGAACATGTGAACATACAGACAACGAAGAACGCAGTGAACAGGAACAATCACCCACAAAAAAACAGTGAGGACAGCCTACCTAAATATGGTTCCCAATCAGAGGAAACGTAAAACACCTGCCCCTGATTGAGAACCATATCAGGCTAGTTGACAACCCTAAACCAAACATAGAAACACATAACATAGAATGCCCACCCAGCTCACATCCTGACCAACTAAACAAGACTAAACAAAGGAAATAAGGTCAGGAACGTGACACTACCTGTATTTGACATTGTTATTTCGCTGAACACTAGATGGTTTAATTTTATTTTTGACAGTGAAACGAGGCTAATCGGGTGAGAAAAAAACCTCACCCAAATGTATAGCCCTGTTGAAAAATATAAATGGACTGTTTGAAAATGTGAAGGAAAAACAACGTTTAAAAAATGTAAATATGAAATATATGTGAGGTTTTATATATTATATATATAAAATAATTGTGAATCACATTTTTATCTTGCGTATTCCCGATGGCATTGCGTGTACCCCTGGGGGAATACCTGGTCTAGATATAATAAAATATTGTCTGTTTTTAATGAGAAGTGATCAGTAGATTTGAGGGAAATTGGTGTTATTTCATTCGATTGATGAATTTGCCTGGGCCAGGGGTTCCATGGATAATAAGAGTAGCAAAGGTGAAATTGGATTGCCTTGTCTGCTGCGTCTAGTGATTCTGAACGGAGCAGAGCAGATATTTCCTGGCTGAGGGATTGGCATATCCAGTGCCTTCAGAAAGTATTCACACCCCTTGACTTTATACACATTTTGTTGTTACAGCCTGAATTTAAAATGGATCAAATTCAGATTTTGTGTCATTGGCTTACACACAATACTCCATAATAWAAWWWWWWTTAAATTACAAGTTAATTAAAAAGGAAAAGCTGAAATGTCTTGAGTCAATAAGTATTCTACCCCTTTGTTATGGCAAGCCTAGATAAGTTCAGGAGTAAAAATGTGCTTAACAAGTTTCATGGACTCACTCTGTTTGCAATAATAGTGTTTAACATGATTTTTTAATTACTACCTTATCTCTGTACCCCACACATTATCTGTAAGGTCCCTCAGGGCAGTGAATTTCAAAAACAGATTCAACCACAAAGACCAGGGAGGTTTTCCAATGACTCACAAAGGACACCAATTTTTTTACTTTATTTAACCAGGCAAGTCAGTTAAGAACAAATTCTTATTTACAATGAAGGCCTAGGAACACAGAACGACAGATTTTTACCTTGTCAGCTCGGGGATTCGATCCAGCAAACTTTCGGTTACTGGCCCAACACTAACCACTAGGCTACCTGCCGCCCCAAAATTGGTAGATGGGTAAACAAAAACAGACATTGAATTTCCCTTTGAGCATGGTCAAGTTATTAATTACACTTTGGATGGTGTACCAATACACCCAGTCCCTAACTCAGTGTCACCCAGGTGTCATTCCTAACTCAGTTAAAGGAGAGGACGGAAACCTCTCAGGGATTTTACCTTGAGACTAATGGTGACTTTGAAACCCCATAGAGTCGATTTTGCGGCTCCGTTGAAATCTAATTAGCATAATAATAAAAAATCCCTATAAAAAAGAGATATTTGTTTTTTTTGCATTGGATACATCTCAATCCACCGCATCCACTGATGTTGCACTTCCGTATCTGCAGTGAAAGGTGACAGGGCTTGAGCAGTGTTTGTCAGACCATGAGACATCCCGAAAATCGGTATTCTCACAAAATCGCCTGTAGCGTCCGAACGGTTTGGCCTACAAACTACTGTGACCCCTCTATGGAACGATGAGACTCTCACAAACTCGATGGTGTTCTCCATTTTGCTCTACAAGAAGCGTCTTGGGACTCGTCTGAAGTCAGTACAGTCAATCTGCAGCGTTTGAACACTTTGGGCTATACACTAAAGCTGTCATCAAGGCAAAGGGTGTCTCCTTTGAAGAATCTCAAATGTAAAATATATTTTCATTTGTTTAACACTTTTTTGGTTACTACATGATTCCATATGTGTTATTTCATAGTTTTGATGTCTTCACTATTATTCTACAATGTAGAAAATAGTACAAATAAAGAAAATCCCTGGTATGAGTAGGTACCTTTTGATAGGTACTGTATATAGGGATAGTGCCAGAAATAAGGGGTAAAATAAAAACATGTTTCCTGATCTTACTAACATCTCTCAGATATAAAACCAACACTTCAGAACAAACTTCCTTTAGATATTTGGGGAGGAGTATCTATCGTTCATTGTAGTGAATCTGTAAATCAATGACTTTGTATGGGCTAATAGCAAATTTAAGGCCAAATTACAATTTTCATTAAAAAAACGTTTTATTGATATTTTTTTAATACCTGAAGGGGTCTTAAAATTCTAAATCATATAGCTAAATGATCCTTGGTATGACCTTCTTAAAACAATTCCATATAGTTTAGTAAAATGTGGCTTTCTCTGTTGAGAGAAGAGGAGTTCTTAATGATAATACTCGTCTAAATTGTCAACATCAAATCAGTGCCAACGACATCATCTGGTTTGAAGTGAATTCATTGTTTCCATGTGGGTACCCATGTCCACAGGCGCAAAGCAGACCCTGGACCCCCTGGAATGGGACTTTGTGGGGAAGAACTTGTTTGCCATGGCTGTGGAGGGTGTTGTGTTCTTTCTCTTCACAATACTGCTACAGTACAAATTCTTTGTCAACTGCAGGTAGGTACTGTGACCTCTGCTGCTGGTATTTCAGTTGGTAAAATGTAATCTCATTCATAGATCCCTTTTCAAATACTGTGCTTGTCAAATGCATCTTTCCTAATTCTTTGCTCAAAATTATTCCTGATCATAATGTGATTAGGTGTATTGAGTGAGGCACTCCGACACAATGCAAAAGCACTTTAAGACCTAGTGAAGAAAACGACATAAACACATTACTATAGTATTGCTATCATTATAGGTGAAATCTTTACCTCTTCTCCATAGTGTCAGATCAGTGAAATCATAACATTTTTATGGGCTCAGTACTTCTCAGGTCATCTTACTCATAAGTCTATTCTTCCAGGCCCTGCTCTGAGCCTGAGTTGCCGCCTCTTGGCCCGGAGGACGAGGACATCGCCAGGGAGAGAGAGAGAGTGAAGAGTGGGAAAGCCCAAGCCGATATACTCACCATGATGGACCTGAGTAAGGCAAGTAAAACCAACTTTGGACTTGTAGATGAAAAAGTTGGGTCATCTACTGTATTTTAGGTTTAAATGCATGGGATATAATCTCTAAGGGGTTTAAACGGATTACCCTGTGTTTATGCAGGTGTACAAAGCTGGCAAGAAGCCAGCAGTAGATCGTCTGTGTCTGGGTATTCCTCGTGGAGAGGTGAGAAATAGAGCTGTGTTTCTGTCAGCCACAAATCTACTGTTGACTCTATAGAGCACTTAGCGAGGGCATTGAGTAGCACACTATACATGTTTTAGATAGGTGTGACTGTGAGTGTTGAATTTTCTCTGCCTCTCCCTGTCAGTGCTTTGGCCTGCTGGGGGTAAATGGGGCTGGGAAGACCTCCACGTTTCGCATGCTGACTGGAGACACTGCGATCACCTATGGAGAAGCATTTCTCAGTCATCACAGGTAAGTAAGACCAGTTTGATTAAGCGGTCACCATTTACTCTGTAGATATACCAAATATGTTTGCGCTTTCCTTCCTGCTATTTTATGACATTATTCATATGCTGAGTAGCTGTGAAAAAGAAAGTAATATAAATCATTTATCATGGAAGAAATAAAATTACTCTCAATGACATAAGAGGGAGTGAAAGTGAGTCTAGAAATGCTGTTCCCACATTCATTGTATCCATAATGATAATTCCTACCGCACTAACCCTACATTATACCTGTACTATGTGATATGTAGTGTGCTGACGGAGATGGAGCGGGTCCACCAGCTGATGGGCTACTGCCCCCAGTTTGATGCCATCTGCGACCTGCTGACTGGCAGGGAGCACCTGGAGTTCTACGCTAGGCTCCGAGGGGTGCCAGAGGAGTCTGTGGCCAAGGTACTTAAAACCCACACACACAAAAACACACACACACACACGACCTAGCTACACACCAAGTGAATAGGGTAGCAATTCACCCATAGCATTTGTCTTAGAAAATGTCCTGACAAATGTAACTTGTGTCCCTCTAAGGTGGCTCAATGGGGAGTGAAGAAGCTGGGGCTGACCCAGTACGCAGAGCGAGAGGCCGGAGGCTACAGTGGAGGCAACAAACGCAAACTCTCCACTGCTATCTCCCTGATCGGAGCTCCTCCTGTTATATTCCTGGTAGGTATGAGAGAAAGGAGTGAGTGGATTTCTAAAATAAGATGATGCTTTCCTTTTCTCATATCTCCTCTAACCTACAGTTACGTCTGCACTCCTGTTGTTTATAGGATGAGCCCACCACTGGCATGGACCCCAAGGCCAAGAGATTCCTGTGGAACTGCATCCTGAGCGTCATCAAGGAGGGAAGGGCCGTTGTTCTCACCTCCCACAGGTAAGTGGTGCTATTCATGCCAACAGCGCACCCTCCTAGGCCTCAAACTTGGTCTATTTAATTGAAGTCTTAACACTTGTACGGTATGAACATTGGCTAATAATGGGGTGTTTTGCTGTATGTGTGTGTGAGCAGTATGGAGGAATGCGAAGCTCTCTGCACACGAATGGCCATCATGGTGAACGGAAGGTTCCAGTGTCTGGGCTCCGTTCAGCACCTTAAGAACAGGTACAAGTTTACTGCTGATTTGACTCTCTTTATAAGGTATCTTAGTGTAACATACATGATCACTGTCAATGTATAGATATGATCACACTTCAAATTGTCCTAAACTCAGTGATACTGTCCTTTTTATAGGCCTTCACTCGCCAATATCATTATGATACAGACCTAACCCATTATACAATTTAACACACAATACAAATCTCCATACACATTTAATACAGTATCTAAACCGGCACTCTTTTAAGACTTTCAAATCCCTCTCCTCTCCCTATTTCCACTTTGTCATCTTTTCCACAGGTTCGGGGACGGCTACACGATCGTCCTGCGCCTGTTGGGGACCAAGCCTCCCGAGGATCCGTGCCCGGTGGACACCTACATCAAGGGCTCCTTCCCGGGCATCGAGCTAAAGGAGAGGCACCAGAACGTGCTGCAGTACCAGCTGCCCTCCCACTCCTGCTCCTTGGCGCGGGTCTTCGATGTGCTTTCCAACAACCATGAGGAGCTGGGCATCGCCGACTACTCAGTGTCACAGACCACCCTGGATCAGGTAGAGGTCATTCAGGTGTCAGTCACGTGGGATGATTAAAGGTTGAGGCTGGGGGATTTCCTTCATAGAATCAGTAGCAAAGACTCCAATGTGGGGAGAGAAGGGAGGGAAGAAGTAGATTATAAAATGTCAGATTACACTGAAGAGGCTAGCAGTTGTTTGCCAAAGTAAGTGAAACACTGACATAAAGCATCTTAATAGCCCATTGGGCTATTAAGATGCCTGAACAGCTTCAATGCTCCTTGGCATAGACGCCTGAACAGCTTGAACTTGCTCCTTGGCATAGACGCCTGAACAGCTTCAATGCTCCTTGGCATAGATTCTACAAGTGTCTGGAACTCTATTGGAGGGACACCATCTTTCCACGAGAAATTACATAATTTGGTGTTTTGTTGATGGTGGTGGAAAAAGCTGTCTCAGGCACCACTCTCTCCCATAAGTGTTCAATTGGGTTCAAATCTGGTGACTGAGACACACACCCTTTAAACCCCCTATGCTCCTTTAAGATCCATCTTTCAAAGTCATTGAGATCGCTTCTTCCAGCCATGGTCAGAGATGCTCATGTCTCCTCCCTAACAATGGGAGTCGTTGTCCCAAAGGTGGGATGGCAGGTGACAAGCTTAGGTCCAAAATAATCCCATAGAAATGTATTTTAGACAGATTTATGAGAGATTAAAACCTCTCACTTCCTCTCTGCCATGGTAGATGGGATGTTAATTACTTAATTAACTYAGGAACCACACCTGTGTGGAAGCACCTGCCTTCAATAAACTTTGTATCCCTTATTTACTCAAGTGTTTCCTTTATTTTGGTAGTTACCTATATAACACTTCAGAATTCATTTTCTACTTATTCACTGTGAGGCACTTGAACAGGGCACTTCTTCCTCCCTCCAAGCACCTACTTCCATCTCATCTTAAACCATGCCCGTGTTAACCCTTCAATGTATGTGCTTTACCTCCTCTCCCCCAACCTGCAGGTGTTTGTCAACTTTGCCAAAGAGCAGAGCGATGACGACCTGCTGAGGGAAGTGACAGTCAACGGTGGGACACCAGCACCTCAACCCAGAAGAGCGGCCCAGCCCACCCAACCAGGGCAGACAGCCAAACCAGCTCAAACAACCAAGCCTCCCCAGTCTGTCAAGTCCTCAGACGGCAGACCCAGAGAGACCAAGCCAAACGGGGTCACGGACAGTGGCATGGCGATGACAAGCAGGCCACAGGAGAGGCCCCAGTCGAGCAGGGGAGAGAGCAGGAGAGAGTTAAGTAGTCGGAGGTCAAGCAAAGAATCGTCCGCCAACGGATCCAAGGGCACAAGGGAGACTTCAGGCAATAAGGATCCGACCAGTCTGTTCCTAGTGGGTAGCAGCACACAAGACAGCAGTGTGTAAAGTTATTGGGGAACAGCCCCCTTAATGGACAGACCGGGAGCGCTGTGCCCTCTAGGAGAGGGGGGAAAGTACTACCGGATAGCTCCTCTAATTTCTGGGTGTGGTGCCTTGTTCATTCTCCATCACAGCTATACTGTAGTGCTCCAATACATCCAAACGAATTGTATTTACCTCCAATTACATACATGCACTTTCATTGGTCAGGTCTTTTGCTTATTATTTACTTTTTATTTGTCATTTCAATTTCTAAATGTTTTGAAAATGAATGATGGAATAGTGGTATTCCTCATGGGTCAATCATCTAGTCTTTCAATATTTTAGCATTTGCATTTTGCCTAAAGCACTTTAACTGAAAAATGCTGCACAAAATGATTATTACATTATCACTGAAGATGTTCAGGGCAACAAAATCATCAATATCTTTTCACATTGGTCTCATGTTTTGCACAGAGAGAAAAAWATATATTTTTCTGATGTCCAGTCACGTTTATTATTTGATGCTAAAAACATGGTTTATTTGCACTGGCACAACATTGAGATGTACAGTTACCAGACTGCATACCAGACTCCAAACACTGCCTTCATTAGGTAAACTGTTGTTTTTATATAGTTTTTTTAATCTGTTTTTAATTGGGCTCATGTTATACTGTATGGAACTTGAAAAAAAAAAATATGTAGCTGTAAATCCAAAGCAGTTTACTACTGAGCTGTACTGCAGTCTGACGTATTGGAGAGATACAATAACTGATAGGCATGTGTAGAATATCTATACATACAATTGAATGTATGGTCTTATGATGTACTATATTATGCTTGAACATTCATACTTGATTGTGTGTATGATTATTTATGTGTACATACAACTAGATGTATACAGAACATATAGTAATAAATCTTTAAATGGGGATACGTCTATCTTGGGTATTTTGTTCTAACAACTTTATTAACAAGTACAATTTATCTATTGTTGATGGTGATTCATCCATGTTCAAAGGCTGCCTTTGGTCATACTAAGGATGACAGGCAGTTTGGTTTTATTGCAGAGGGAGGCAGGGTTCTGCATACCATTCTCTGTTACTAGAGTGGTCCCTTTCTGGAGCCTCTTCTCTCTCAGGTTTCGCAGTGCGCCAGCCATGAGAAGATGATCAGGATTGTTCAGTCCCGATGTCTCATCCCTCTTTCTCTCTCTCCTTCCCACTCGCTCTGCAACTCTCTGAAGCAGGCCTTCTATACTGGACACTGAGATCTCAGGGAGGTGAACCTGGGCAGACCTCTGAATAGAGACAATATGAAGATTTAGATGTAACTGCTTCAATGGTGGATGTAATTGCTCATTCAGTATTTGATACACAATGGATTACTTTTTTATTTCCCTTAGATCATTTGTGGAATAAATTAAGGTACATTTATAGTGGATTTTGACAAGGTTTGATGCTCTGTTTACCAATTAAGTAATTGTGTAATACTTGAAAGGTGGTGAAAATGCAGCTGATCCTTACACATTGGGAGATAATGGTGCTGTCCATCAAAGTGCTGGTCTTCTGCAATAGGATCATGGGAAATGGTGCCTTATTCTCATTGGCTTTTGTCCCCTTGGAGGATTTGACCAAGGCATCTTGGTCTGATACACATATCTGTGGCAGAGATGTGTGTGACACTGGCATTCCCATGCACTCTGAATGTGCTAGTCGTGTTGTAGGGGATAGTTTACTTATGGGTGGTAGTAAAATAGGCTTCACTAGACGGCTTGCTTTAGCCCTGTCCAATTCTTGTCTAACGTGGGGTCTCCTTTCTTGGTCTCTCGGACGCTGCTCACCAGACTTTGATGTGTTGAAGGTCCTTGTATCTGTGCTGGTCCCAGGTTCCTCTTCATCCAGCGAATCACTGCTTTCCTCTACAGGCTCTTTGGCTGAAGCCAGGACAGGCCATAGATTGACACAGATTTTCACCACTCTATTGTCTAATCTCTCATACGTATTGGAGACAGAACTTCGTATGTTTGTGGTTACTTCACAAGCCTTAATTAACTTTAAGGCAGTCTTCCTGGGTAGTACACATTTCACTGCTCCCACAACCATTGGAAGAGGGTCAGGTGTTACCCGTTTATCACCTATTTCTGGTCTTGTTGCCCTTGGTTTGTTCCTCCGGCCCATTCCTATGTCTACTTGTCTACAATTTGGCCTTAAATAAAAGTTCACACTGTAAACATGATGCTCTAATATTATGTAAGCAAAAGCTGCTTTTCTAAAACATTTGATACTAGTATAAGTATTCATTTACAAAGGAAAACACCAGGACATACCTGAGTAAGATATCCAAAAGATAAAAGTAGCCTTTTCCCAATTCTATCCCCAAACAAGGAACAACAAGAACAGTAGGCTACTGACTGTCTAGCCGGATGGGACTGTCTGGGACTCTGACTTGTAAATTGTCTCTCTTGCCTCTGGAAGGGCACAGTTAAACATTGCTGTTATGGAAACGTCTACAACCTGAACTTTACGAGACATGTTCAGATGTCATTGAAATAGAGCCTGCATGTATTTTTCGCGTGGCTAGCTACTAATAAAAAAAGAAACGTTAAGGCGAAAAATAGTTATTTTGTAGCAAACGTCAAAACTTGGTTTGATGTGGACGATCAAGATTCTAATGACCTAGAGCTCGTGCCTCGTTTTCGGTTTTGTGAAGGGCGGGGATAAGCTTTGCTGTTGTCTGTGTACCTTTYCTGACAGCGCCAAGCTAGCAAGTGGCTAACTGAACGCCTACGCTAGTTCTGTGTGTATCGTAGCTACTGTTTTTGTTCTCACCCCTCGTTTGTTGTTCTTTGCGTAAGATGGTTGTTTTGACAAATAATAATGAGGAACAGGATATTATGTGAGTGAAAAAGTCTAACTAAAGTGGGAACTTGAGAGCTAACGTTAGCTAGCAGTAATCGACAAGCACATTTTAGTCATTGTTTTCAAACATTGAATATTTGATAGCTAACTTAGTCTGTATCGTAGATTTTGCCCGTTTAGATACCAGGCACATTTGTGTAAATGAATGCTATATTAATATGCTTGGGCTTAACGCTACACTATGGGTAGCTAATGTTAGCAAGCTAAGCTTGCAAGCTGGTGGTGGTACACGTCGAAAATATGTGTGTAGGTTTGCCGGTTTCCGTTGATGAAGGTGAACTAAGTTTATTACAACTGGCTTGTGTAGATGTTACATTTACGCCATTTCAAGTGGCTGACCCTAGTTAGTAAGATGTAAAACTGGTTAACAGGATGTTTTTTTTGCTTGTGTCGTTTGTTAACACCTCTGCTGCTCTCGTTCTACTCATGCAAAAATATTTGTAGCCAATCGTTATATTCTCTGACGAGACCTCTTCTACACACACCTAACTATAGCTGTTACTAATGTAACCAATAATGTACTTCTTCATGACAGATCATCAATGTTACTAACATTTGCATGAGCAATTTGTTGGTTTGTGCACTTCTGTCAGTATGATGCAATGACTATGATAGGACGTTAACTACAATGTTGCCGTCTGGTCTAAAAGTGGTAACAGTGAAAATCGACCATTCAGAGCTCGAGAATCTTAATGGGGCGTGGCTTTGAAATCTAAACCCACTGACCCACTTTTTAAGGTGGGGTGTCATGTAACCTACATCTAGCCTACTATTCTGTGGTCAGTATAGCGGTAGCGAGATTATTCTATTAGTAAGGCCATTCAATATTAGCTACTAGCCACACATGAACAAATACATATTTTGTGAAGAGGTCACCTTCTGAACACATAAGTCAACACACTAATTCTTGCTCTCTATTTCTCTCAGCCTGATAGAGGAGCGCAAATGCACCTCTCTGCCCAACTCCCCAGCCAAACGTGTGTCTCCAACCAAGAAGAAACAGTTCTTCATCAACCAGGCCATACGCAACTCTGACCTCACACCAAGAGCCAAAGGAAAAAAGAGCCAAAGGCGGCAGGAGAACAGTAAGTTCTCATGTCTGTCAGTGGGAATATTTCACTCCGCTGTAGATGGAAGACACCTGTTCAGCACATATTCTTACTAGCTTGATAGCAGCTGGTCTGAACGTGTTCAATAGTCATAGCCATTAGCCAAACAGTATTTTATCAACATGATTTAACGATGCTGCCTATTCGTTTTTTATCTCCGCCCAAAAAAGGTCGCTACCTTGCAAATCTACTTGAAAAAGATGAGTGCTCCAAAGACGAGGCAGAGGTATGCAGTGACCCTGCCCTCCCTTCTATCTTTACTGAGGCCTGCACCAATGGCAACTACGTGGAGGTAGGATTCTACTGGTCCCAACAATTTATCTTCAATCAGGCCTCGCTTGTTGCAAGTGAGACTCGCTGAACGTTTTACCACCACTACCCCTAACTAAATGTTTTCCCCTAAACTGTAGCTCATTGTCCCCTTGTTTGTCTCCCAGCAATGGAATGACTTCATGAATCGCTCTGGAGAGGAGCAGGAGAAGCTTCTGGCACTTCTGGAAGAGGAGGCCAAGAGGAGCAACTCCAACAAGCTCCCCAAGGACCAGAGAGAGGGTGAGAGCCCAGGATAAATGCCTGCCACACACCCAACATGCGCTGCCCTATATACAAAGCTTGTAGCGTTATGCTGTTGAATGTTCATTACCAAGCGTATGTTTCGGTTGATGTGTTTTATTACTACAGGTCAGTGAACAACGATGTTTGCCAGGAAATAAAATGTGTAAATGATGAAAATGAGTGCATCATTGGTTTAAACATGCTCATTGTCAGGATTTGGGGATATTTGATATGAACTGATCACATTTTTCTACTCTGCCGTGAATCCAGCCTTCACTGCTCAAGACTACTTCCAGAGGATTGATCGAAGGCTGCGTGCTACGCTGAAACGCAAACAAATTCCCATTGTAAGCATCAACATTCATCATTATGAGATTTTGACAAATGCTTGTCAACCATATCATGGTTTAACCTAAAGTAAAGACACTGTTATCCGTGCTAGTGACACCTGTCCTCATCAACACTTAATTACACACTTTAACTTCTCTCTGTCTCATTGCCATTCTCCCCTCTGATTGGTTTAGGGGACACTTGAGGTACTTGAAGAGAACCTTCTCAGTTTCTTTGGTGCTCAACCTCACTCTGTTTACACCACCAACCTTGGAAGCAGGTACTTTTTTCCCTCTGAAAATGTTCCCCAAACATAATTATCAGAAGTGTTCTTTACACATTTGAGAAGCTCTTCTGGGCTAATATTTGGACTTGTATAGATACCAATTATGAATTAATTGGATGTTACTGATTTTGTGTTTTGTTTACTAGCTTTGAGAGGCTACTGCTTCATGCCGTCTGCCAGTACATGGACCTTGTTTCAGCAAGTGAGTAGTAGAATGACCATGAGATATGTTTAATTTTTAAAAACTTTTTTTTKGTGTACTTTTACCCCTTTTTTTCTCCCTAATTTCATGATATTCAATTGGAAGTTACAGTCTTGTCCCATCACTGCAACTCCCCTACGGACTCGGGAGAGGCGAAGGTTGAGAGCCGTGTGTCCTCTGAAACACGTACCCTGTCAAGCCGCACTGCTTCTTGACACACTGCTCTCTTAACCCGGAAGCCATCTGCGCCAATGTGTGAAACATGTACAGCTGGCGACCAAAGTCAGCTTGCAGGTGCCCGGCCCGCCACAGGGAGTCGCTAGAGCGTGATCGGACAAGGAAATCCTGGCGGACCAAACCCTCCCCTAACCCTGACGATGCTCGGCCAATTGTGCGCCGCCTCATGGTACTCCCGGTCACGGCCGGCTGCAACACAGCCTGGTATAAAACCCGGTTTATAGTGATGCCTCAAGCACTGCGATGCAGTGCCTTGGACCGCTGTGCCACTCAGGAGGCCGCAATATGTGATTTCTATAGTTATTTATGACTTTTAAAGTGACACTGGCACCTAACCTACTCTTGTGGAAAATAGCATATTTCTCCAATATTTTGAGTGCGAATATTTWAAAAAAATATGCACATTTTCCCACCAGAGGTTTGTTACCATCAAACTGACTTGTTGCAGTTTAAAGGCTGTGTGTGTTGACGTAGTGCACATTAAAAAAATMTTTTGCACTAAAGTTCTCATGTGCCGAATAAAGAAAACATAAGCTCAATTTCCATTGCATTTTCCACTCTATCGATGGTTTTGGTACACACACTGTTGCGATAAATGTCAAACTTGCCCACTCTCGTTTTTTGCGCATGCTCTTTAGACAATAGTTCGCTGATATAATGGGCATGTTACGTTATATGATGAGATGGTTAAGAGCAAGATCATTTTTATTTCTTAATTGGCAGCTAAGCACCGATCATAATGTCACTAGTATACAAATAAAACTCCTAAATATTTATTGGAAAGAAGCAACAAGCTCATCACGTGCACTTTCACCACCTTGTGAAGTTCATTTCAATCTATTTCATCTGTAGCCTAATGTGCATGCTTTGTCAAGTTGTAGTTGGAAGACCACACAACAAAGCATAGCGTGACTGCAAATWTACCTCGACATGATGGTTATTCTATCAACAATTACCCAAGAAATTGTTTCCACCGAAATTTGTAGCATAATTCATTTTACAGACACAAAAGATCCCACCATATTGAACAAACAAATTGTCGACATTTATGAAATTGTACCAACAGCTAATTTAAAAAAAATGTACTTTATGACTTTACTCGTATAAAAACTGTGGATGGAAATGTGGTTAGTAACATGAAAATAGAGCCCCACAGTGGAGGTGTCATAATACCCATAAAACCTTGTCCTAGAGAGATTTACACGGTTATCAAAACGTCATGCCAGGGTAAGCCTACACAATACACAGCCCTTATTATAAGTGTTTCTAAAATCGCCAACAGGAAAAATGTATGGTGTAAAAACGATAGGAACTATTTCCCTGTTTGACCGCTAGGTTTTATGGGTATTATGACTCATACTGTGTTACTCTATAATGAGGTATGTATTGAGAAACGTTTTATGTTGTCTTTGTGCTGCAGGCTCAGACTGCAACGGTGCTCGTCAGACTGATGTCATGAACAAACAGGAGGGCTTGTTCCAGCCTCCCAGCCCCATGCTCTCTGCCTACCTGGAGCACATGAGCTGAGAGATGGTCACACCGCTGGACAGATGGGCCTGGTTCCATTTCACTCCCTAGCCCCATAAGTGCAGACTTGAAAGGTACAGATAGGCATAAGTTAGTGTGTATATAGGAGTACTCAAATACGATTCTGGAAGTCCAGAGTACTGCTGGTTTGATGTCACTGATTAGCCAGAGATTCCACTCAACTGGTGTCAAAAATCTGAATCTGTCCATGATTTGTTAGAATGAAAATCAGCAGTGTTGCTAACATGGATGTCCACATTTAAGTAAGTTGTGTTGACTACCTAGTCCACTCAAGTGCTTTGTGGATGTCATATTGCTCTTAACTATCCAATCCAATCTTCATCTATCTGTGAACGTAAAATTGATGGCCACCAGGGTAAGGGGGCAGAGATCAGAATAAAACTGGGCCAGAGAGGGAGTATGCAGTTCACCTACTGTATTTGTACTGATTATTTAATTAGCCACTTTGAATTGGGGAAAAAAACAGCTTTAGTGGTAGGACCAGGCTTAAAACCCTTGGACCTTTTCATGCAACTTGAGAGTGCAGAAATAGCGTGATCGGGAACTATTCTATAGCACAGAACTCATCACTATGATCATTTATCAATGTATACGGCTTTGGAGGTATATCTATGGTTTTTGTTACCTGTACTGGTAAAAAAAAAAATACTTGCAAACTCTCTTGGCACAATATTCACATTCTTGCAAAAATATAAGTCTATCCAAAAAGATATCGGGCACTTTCCGATTTGACTTTGCATGATTGTGTTTTATTTGGGGGAGAAAACTTTTCAATTGTTTTGTCAAAGATGTATACCATTTGGCAGCTTTTTATACTTGCATGCATAGACCTTGTGTTCTACTGTACTGAATGCAGGTACATTGTTATTCTCCCATTCTTTACATTATTTAGAAAATTATGTAAGTTTACCATCTGACAATGAAACAGGTCAACTTCAAAAAATGTATATACAGCTTCTTCATAGACTTTTTCAACAGCTATTTGGTTTGGAATGTCTAATCAAAAGTACTGTACCGATAATGTGCAGTACTAATGAGTTAATATAACACAACCTTCTTACTGGACAGCAAACCTGCTCTGTGCTTTGCCTCTCAGGCACTCTTTTCTATCATAAACCACCCCTGGACTAGCACTTTTGCCTTACGAATGCATTCCTGGAACTTTCAATAAATTCCCTGCTTTTCCAGAAATCCTGGCTGAATGGATTCGGATTTCCTGCTTATTCCCTCCTGATTCCGGGAATCCTCCAACTGGGATTTTGGGAAAAACAGAGAATTTATTGAAAGTTCCAGGAATTCTGGCAACCCTATTTCTGTGTATTTGTGTATGTATTTATACATTTATACTAATGGCTTTTTGAAAGCATCCATCCAGGTTATTTAAAATATCCATAACTTTATTTGTACTATCAAAAATGGTATGAAGAAACTTGACCTGCCGGTGCATCTGTGTCGATAACCAAAATTTGTTGTGCCCGTACATTTAGTTTCTCAGGCTTTCAACCACTCACTATGAATGTCTTTTGTGATTTCACAAGTAATGTATGCATACGAGAAGCTTAACTTCTTTTGAATATTACAACCAACAACCCTCTACTGTATGTAGTGGTGCAATTTTTTTTGTCAACTTTGTCGCTTGTTTATTACTAGTAGTGCTGTAAATATTAAGCCCCAACATTAATTAATTGAACTCATGTTCAATGTGTGCCAACAACACAGGATAGGAAAAGTTCTGTTTCTGCGTAGTATTCTCTTAACTTAAAGCTTTTTACAGTGATATGAATGGATGTTTCCTTCAATGATTGTTTGATGCAAGAGTGTATATCTTAAGTAATGTCAGTACATAATTATATCAGTCAACAAATGATAATATAGTAGTTTAGTTTGTAAACGTTTCTCCTATTGTCTAGGTAGTTGGTTGTGTAATCCTTACTGAAAGTGCCGAAAACCATGTCTGAATAGACACATTTTAATAAATGTTAACTCAAGTGTTCAATGACTCTTAAATGACTTGATTATTTAATCATCGATTCAGACAGTATTTCATGAACATCTTAAAATGTATATCCCTTAATTTTGCATTTGGAACGTTAAATGGACAAATGGTAGCAGTATGATGACGCAGTGTGACTCCCTGACAATTTTTACATTTAATGTTACTGCTTGATGGACACTTCATATGTAATAAAAAAAAGTTATTGCACGGGATCTTTAAAGAATGTATTGCATAACAGGAAATGTGGAATGTAATTGAGCTTCAAATGTGAGGAAATGTCCACATAATATGCCACAAGAATGCAATACCTCTGACAAAACATTTCTCTGAGTTGGGTACCACAATGTGAAAGACTAAACTTTTTTTACCAATTACAAACCTGAACTCAACTAAAACTGAGCAATTAGTCAATAGATCTTGGATCAAAATAMAATGATCTGCTGCAACATCCAAACGTGAAAGTGGGCTTTTACAGTATATCTTTACATTGTGTCAAGTTTATAAATAATGACAAAAGCACAAACTCAGGGTGTATGTTTGACTAAATGTTCACTTAAACATAGTATGTTTTAGCCAGGAGCCTAGGTGCACAGTCACACCTGTGACAGTTGGGCAATTACTTGCAGTAATTACTCCTGTTTTGAAGTGTGAAATAAACATTTATAATATTTTATGATGGTGATCATTGCAATAGCTAACTAAATTGTTTGCAAGATACAGTAGAGTATTCTATTTTGAGAGCCGGCATGATTCATGCATCTATCCACTAGATGGCAGCCTAATCTTAGTAATGCGTCTGTTAATATTTTATAAGGAACTAGTAAACTACAATAAATGATTTGTGTTTTATTTATTTATTAAATGCAGCCAAATATGTAATAGGTAAAGTGTTGATACTGTTTAGAATTAAATTAGACATAAATTAGATTCTGTTTATTAATTGGTGTTTATAATAACATATAGCTGCATTGTTGCTGACCTTTGCTGTGTGATTAAAATGCGTAGGCTACCCCTTGATACAAGTAACTGATGCAGAAACGCAAGGTTTTGGCTTATAACTGTTACGCATTAATGATGGTACTAATAATTATGAATTATGTCATAATAATTACATAATTTTATTTCCCAATGAAATTCCACCATAACATTTATTACATGGGAATTTTGATGAGGGGAAAAAGCAAAGGAGTTTGCGAAATTTATAAGCGATAATTAGGACGCGTGGTCTCATCATCTTCATTCAGTTTGTTTATTTTGTGTCCTACGAGCATASAGTAGTCAGTAGGGCAGAGTAGGCAACTAGATTCAGCCGCAGGCCAATTTTAGTCAGAGCTGATGGTCGAGGGCTAGAACAAAATTATAATAATTTGAACATTGCAAGTTGACCACAACTAAGCCCAGAAAGAAATTGTATTTGAAAATTGAGACACGATCACATCTCTTTTTTTATTCGTGGGAATACTTGGCAACACATTTCCTAAATTAAACATAATTTTTAGCTGAATTCCTGGTGATTTTAGTATTTTTTATATATATATATTTTACAACAAAAAATCTACAAAACAAAATAAATTGCTTGTGGGGCCAGTTTGGGCCGCCAGTTGCAGACCCCAGCAGCAGAATATTGGCACCACCCACCTGCTGTAGGGTGAAAAGAGATCGCTCACTACCTAAGGGAACGTCGCCAAAAGCTCAAATGGGGTAGGTAGTCTTTCATTATAATGTCAAGGGACAATCTGCCAAGTTTCATACGTCGAGATGTGCTTAGGGAGGAAATAGTTTCCCTCTTCCTCGAGGTATAGAACACACACGTTTCAACATCTCATACATATTTCACCAACATGAAGCTTAGAAGCTATTATAATACAATGCCATTATTTTCCCCCACATTGACTGCACATATATTTACATTTGCCGACATTCCCTTTGCATGTATAGGTTGGCCCCCAATGATTCAGAGGTAATTTGCATCTGATTGCTGTTTGTCAACCAATGATTTGACTCTACGACCGTGAGCACGCCTTAAATTAGTCAAGATACAATGTAACCTGTGAATCAAGCCATACATTGAAATCGGATTAGATGTGTGTAACGGAATAGAAATACCACAATCAATTGATATCAGTTTACTACTATATATGAAATATACAATCGTTAACCACCAGAACGCCTTAGATTCAGGAGGAAATCAGGAATATTTCTTCCGGTTCCCAAGAATGCAAAAATAAAACGGAAGCTGATTTGGTAAGTATTTTTTTTCTCTTATTGCGACTCGCACGCTCGGTCTGGAATTCATTATACAAGCAGGAGTTTTATCCTGCCTAATAATGTTGTATATGTTCCTGGGATAATTAAGATACGATATCATGTCTGATTCAACTTGACTAATCGGATACAGCCCAATGTGTACATGCCCCTTTTGATATTTAAGAATATGTTTATTTATATATCGCTTTTCATTACATGTTGAATCTCAAAGTCGCTTTAAAAACAAAACAAGCAGAAAACAATTTAACAAAACAAAAGTAGGAGGATCTGGCAGTTCTTGGTCGATGGTCTTCCACAGTTTTAGATGATGGGCAGTGCGTAAAGGTAGAATCTTGAGCGGATGGAGCATTGATAGTACAGTACGCAGGGAGTTAGAGACATCTGACAGACAGGCCACGGAGTTCTCCATCCGGCACCTCGTTTTCGATGTTCACAGCTCCTCCTCTGTAGGTAGGCTGGATCGTCCACCTGGGTGATGCTTTGGCGGCTGTAAAAGCGCCAGTAAGAACACCACTCCCAGTAGCAGTCCTAAAAAGCCCACTACCAGGGGAGCCTCTGCAACACCTCACACCGCATATGTGGCGATGTTCCAAGTAATGAAATTATCGTTTAGAATTTGGGTTGATTTTGCATTTGCAAATAGTAAAGTACATCACTCATATACTTTGTAATATATAAAAAGCTATTATATGTTGTATCGTAGCTTAGTGTGCTATGTTAGGCTACCTGTTGCTCACATTGGCTGTAGGAATTGGGAAGTTGCCAAAAGATTCTGGAAACGGTATTTACATTTCCTAAAGTCAAATTAAATAGAACTGTCAAGCGTTCAATTGACCTGCTTTTTGTGTTGATGTTTTCCACCACATTTAAGACAATATAGCCTGTTTGTTTAGTGAGTCATTTAAGTAGGCTACAAAGTAGCCACAACTCGACTGATAAATACATAATTTTAGTTGCTCATTTCTTGAAACGCATATGATGATCATTCTATATGTGGGCATATATTCGTTTCATGAAGTCATCAAGTTATCAAGTTATAAACATAAAAAACGATATACCTATTATATTTATCATGTGAATTACATTAGATGGATTGAATAGAATTAATTGGTCCTTTTCAGAATAGTCTTTGAATTGACTTTTTGTATATATATAAAAGTTGCAAGGGGATAGGAGGAGCGTCACGTAAAAGGCTTTGCATGGTCAATTTGATATCTGCAGTTGCCATACAGCGTTTACTGCGATAGTGGCTCTGCAGAAGTCAGGGCATTTATACTTCTTGGGCTTTGCTGAACAGAGGTGTTGTGTATAAGTTTTCAAGAAGGGGAGTTTGTGTTTATACTGGACCTCCCGCCCCCAACCTGTYGTCAACCAATCATGTCAATGCGGAGCTATATGGAGCCCATTTTACAACATTTGGGCGGCACACGTCGATGCGGTACGTAGCTGATTTGAATAACTGGTTATTAATATGTCTTAATTTCATATTAACCAGACAAATATCAACCCAAAACATGCTTTTCTCTCCCTATCATACCCAGCCTCCAAGGCAGTATCTCTACTTGAAAGTTTTGGACAGCATGGAAAATTATTTTATATTTTAGTGCAATTTTATGACACATTTCATGCAACTACTTATTTTGCCATGGGGCAGAGAGAGAGAAAAAAGTTTTACAGCTTATTTCCTGCAATTCTACCCATTTTRCMATGTTAATGATATCTGCCTGGGGCCATAAGAGACTGATGAAACCATAGTGGATCACTTTGTGCCTGTCCATATTGCAGTGGAGGCTCCTCAGAGGAACAAGGGCAGGACCATCCTCCTCAGTGAATTTAATTTAAAATATACATTTTTAAACATTTAGAAAGTTCTCCTTTTTAGATAAAACTATACTAAATATAATCACATCACCAAATAATTGATTAAAACACTGTTTTGCAATGAAGGTCTACCGTAGCCTCAACCACACTCTGTAGGGTAGCACCATGGTGTAGCCGGAGGACAGCTAGCTTCCGTCCTCCTCTGGGTACATTGACGTCAGTCCAAAACCTAGGAGGCTCATGCCTTCCATAGACTTTCACAGTAATTATGACAACTTCCGGAGGAAGTTGCAGCATGAACTGACATGTTGTCCACCCAATCAAAGGAGTAGAGAACGATCATGTGTACTGAATGCATAAGCTATAGTTAGCTAGCACTGCAGTGCATAAAATGTGGTGAGTAGTTGACTCAAAGAGAAAGACAATAGTTGAACAGTTTTGAACAAATTCATTTCTTCAAAAATGAAGAAGAAGCAATATAAACTGCTTACTGACTATACACTGTAAAGTTACTGCATGATTGTAGTGGGTTTACTAACACGTTAGTTCTGTTGACTATGATGTTACTTTAGCTAATATAGTGACAACAATGTAGGCTGTGTGTAGCGGTTATGATATTGTTCGGCTTGGAAAGGTTTTTTCGCCTGGTCACATTCAGATTCAGAGAATTTTAATGTGCTCAGAGAGGCAATTCATTTTGCAGCAGCTGATGTGTTGTGCATTGCAGTCCACAAACGAAGGGACAAGGTGAGAGGAGGAGAGCGCATAGAAGGAATACAACGTAGCTGCTATGAATGTGAACTGTTTTTACGCCTGATTAGAGGTGTAAGTCATTCTGCCGATTATGTTGAAAAACGTTTATGTTGGACTAATGATCACACCCTTGATCAGCTAGATGCAGGCAAGAGTGTGCAAGGCGGTATTGAATGTGTCACTCTCTGTCCATGTGTCACTGTCTGTCACCTACATTTCTGTCCATGTGTCACTGTCTGTCACCTACATTTCTCCTCTTGACCTGTGTGTACCTACATTGGAAAATTGAATTCGTAGACTAGGTTGTAGAAATCACATGATGGGAAAATTCTACTATCATGTAGTAGCCTAAACCTATTTATGTTACATTGAACTGGGTGAATAGAATGGCAGTCATTTAATATGCTGTAATAGAAATAAGGCCATGCTCATGAAAAACACAAAATCGTTCTCCCTCATCTTAAATGGCTCTGACCTCCACTGATTTATAGCCTACTGTAACTCAGCATCCCATACACATCCCTTTTCCAATGGAGGGCCATTTTCCTTATTTGCCTGCAATGAGGCCTCTTTAAGAAAAGGGGGATTTGCTCAGTGATTGGACCTCTGTGGATTATAAACGTATGGTAGGCGATCAAGTTCAGGTCTTAAAACCCCGATGTCTTTGCATAATGAATGCAGTCTAATGAATAACATGCCTTGTTAAGGCAGAGTTTACGTTACTGCTGGCCACTGTTGTTGTATACAGGAAATGATGTTTGGAATGTGCTCAGAGTCCAAGCTGGGCTCACCAAGGGAGCGCTTTTGTAGTGTAACTGAAATTGTGAGTATGAAACAAGCAGGTACTGATGGTTTTACATGTGCCATTTATTATAAACTCAGCAAAAAAAGAAACGTCCTCACTGTCAACTGCGTTTATTTTCAGCAAACTTAACATGTGTAAATATTTGTATGACCATAACAAGATTCAACAACTGAGACATAAACTGAACAAATTCCACATACATGTGACTAACAGAAATTTAATAATGTGTCCCTGAACGAAGAAGGGGTCAAAAGTAACAGTCAGTATCTGGTGTGCCACCAGCTGCATTAAGTACTGCAGTGCATCTCCTCCTCATGGACTGCACCAGATTTGCCAATTCTTGCTGTGAGATGTTACCCCACTTTTCCACCAAGGCACCTGCAAGTTCCCGGACATTTCTGGGGGAATGACCCTAGCCCTCACCCTCCGATCCAACAGGTCCAGATGTGCTCAATGCGATTGAGATCCGGGCTCTTCACTGGCCATGGCAGAACACTGACATTCCTGTCTTGCAGGAAATCACGCACAGAACGAGCAGTATGGCTGGTGGCATTGTCATGCTGTAGGGTCATGTCAGGATGAGCCTGCAGAAGGGTACCACATGAGGGAGGAGGATGTCTTCCCTGTAACGCACAGCGTTGAGATTGCCTGCAATGACCACAAGCTCAGTCCGATGATGCCGCCCCAGACCATGACGGACCTCCACCTCCAAAATCGATCCCGCTCCAGAGTACAGGCCTCTGTACGGACATTGCAATTTATTGCCCTGGCCACATCTGCAGTCCCCATGCCTCCTTTCAGCATGCCTAAGGCACATTCACGCAGATGGGGCAGGGACCCTGGGCATCTTTCTTTTGGCGTTTTTCAGAGTCCGTTGTAAGGACTCCATTTTCATACCCGTGACCTTAATTGCCTACCGTCTGTAAGCTTTAGTGTCTTAACGACCGTTCCACAGGTGCATGTTCATTAATTGTTTATGGTTCATTGAACAAGCATGGGAAACCGTGTTTAAACCTTTTACAATGAGGATCTGTGAAGTTATTTGGATTTTTACGAATTATCTTTGAAAGACAGGGTCCTGAAAAAGGGATGTTTCTTTTTTTCCTGAGTTTATGATTTGTACATAGTGTAGTTTAGAGATAATGGCTTTGTCTAGAAAGCCGAGAAGTCAGCTGATCTTTCCATTGTGGAAAATATTCCTAGCTCCTCCCTTTATTTCTGCACATTGTGTCTTGAATGCTCAATATACAGTTGAAGTCGGAAGTTTACATGCACCTTAGCCAAATACATTTAAACTCAGTTTTTCACAATTCCTTACATTTAATCCAATAAAAATTCCCAGTCTTAGGTAAGTTAGGATCACCACTTTATTTTAAGAATGTGAAATGTCAGAATAATAGTAGAGAAAATGTATTTATTTCAGCTTGTTTCACAATCCCAGTGGGTCAGAAGTTTACATACACTCAATTAGTATTTGGTAGCATTGCCTTTAAATTGTTTAACTTGGGTCAAACATTTTGGGTAGCCTTCCACAAGCTTCCCACAATAAGTTGGGTGAATTTTGGCCCATTCCTCCTGACAGAGTTGGTGTAACTGAGTCAGGTTTGCAGGCCTCCTTGCTCGCACACACTTTTTCAGTTTC
>NC_036866.1:9953504-9965224 GCF_002910315.2 Salvelinus sp. IW2-2015
CTGGACCTCCCGCCCCCAACCTGTCGTCAACCAATCATGTCAATGCGGAGCTATATGGAGCCCATTTTACAACATTTGGGCGGCACACGTCGATGCGGTACGTAGCTGATTTGAATAACTGGTTATTAATATGTCTTAATTTCATATTAACCAGACAAATATCAACCCAAAACATGCTTTCTCTCCTATCATACCCAGCCTCCAAGCAGTATCTCTTACTTAAAGTTTTGGACAGCATGGAAAATTATTTATATTTTAGTGCAATTTTATGACACATTTCATGCAATACTTATTTTGCCATGGGGCAGAGAGAGAGAAAAAAGTTTTACAGCTTATTTCCTGCAATTCTACCCGATTTTACAATGTTAATATGATATCTGCCTGGGGCCATAAGAGACTGATGAAACCATAGTGGATCACTTTGTGGCCTGTCCATATTGCAGTGGAGGCTCCTCAGAGGAACAAGGGCAGGACCATCTCCTCAGTGGATTTAATTTAAAATATACATTTTTAAACATTTAGAAAGTTCTCCTTTTTAGATAAAACATACTAATATAATCACATACCAAATAATTGATTAAAACACCTGTTTTGCAATGAAGGTCTACCGTAGCCTCATACCACACTCTGTAGGGTAGCACCATGGTGTAGCCGGAGGACAGCTAGCTTCCTCCTCCTCTGGGTACATTGACGTCAGTCCAAAAACCTAGGAGGCTCATGCCTTCCATAGACTTTCACAGTAATTATGACAATTCCGGAGGAAGTTGCAGCATGAACTGACATGTTGTCCACCCAATCAAAGGAGTAGGAACGATCATGTGTACTGAATGCATAAGCTATAGTTAGCTAGCACTGCAGTGCATAAAATGTGTGAGTAGTTGACTCAAAGAGAAGACAATAGTTGAACAGTTTTTGAACAAATTCATTTCTTCAAAAATGAAGAAGAAGCAATATAAACTGCTTACTGACTATACACTGTAAAAGTTACTGCATGATTGTAGTGGTTTACTACACGTTAGTTCTGTGACTATGAATGTTACTTTAGCTAATATAGTGACAACAATGTTAGGCTGTGTGTAGCGTTATGATATTGTTCGGTTGGAAAGGTTTTTTCGCCTGGTCACATTCGATTCAGAGAATTTTAATGTGCTCCAGAGAGGCAATTCATTTTGCAGCAGCTGATGTGTGTGCATTGCAGTCCACAAACGAAGGGACAAGGTAGAGAGGAGAGCGCATAGAAGGACATTACAACGTAGCCTGCTATGATATAGTGAACTGTTTTATCGCCATGCGCGACAAAAAATGTTTTTTTAGTATGACAGTATCCTTGGGATATCTCCGCCTCTCCCTCTCTTCCCGGGAGAGGCGAGCTCTCCCCAGTCGCGGGTTCGTGAGACATGCTGTGAACTTAGGCCCGTGTTCCGCCGGCTGCATTGCCAGCCCTCCGTTGTCGTTATACGGTTCTGTTAGGCCTGTCTAGGGCAACATGCTCAGGTCGGGCCATACGCACTCAGACGGAAGCGTACGACACTCAAGGCAGTTCCACTAAGTCCATTTAAACTCCTGGGAAGGTCCAGAACATAAATCTCCTTCTGGATCCGGTCCTCCAGCCCATGCAGGAACCATGTCCCACTGCGCCTCTCGTTCCACTGACCATCTTGCGCGGCCCAGAGTGCGGGAATTGGATGAGTATTCCCGATGACTGAACGGTCTCCTTGGTCAAAATGGTCAGCGAGTAGTCTGGCCGCCTCCCTACCCGCCACGGCAACGATCGAAGGAACCCTTCTCATCTCCTCGGAGAGTCTGTCTCGGAAAGAGGTGCCAGCATGCGGTCCTGGTTCGCACACCGCCGTTCCCCAAAAGTGCCGCTTTCCTAGATAGCAGTGTGGAGTACGAATGCTATCTTCTTAGACAGTTCACGCGTTGCAAGTCCGAATGCCTAATTACTTAAAAAGTATAACCCTATCCGTTATCGGCAGCTCCAACCGAGAGAAGAACGAATGCATGGAACCAATCTCGTAAAAGGGGAGAACGGGAAAAGCTCTGCAATATCAGGATCACACTGAATAACCCTCTATGGCTCCTGGTTGTCAGGAGGTTAAGTCATTCTGCCGATTATGTTGAAAAACGTTTATGTTGGAACTAATGATCACACCCTGATCAGCTAGATGCAGGGAAGAGCTGTGCAAGGCGTGATTGAATGTGTCACTCTCTGTCCATGTGTCACTGTCTGTCACCAACATTTCTCCTCTTGACCTGTGTGTACCTACATTGGGAAAATTGAATTCGTAGACTAGGTTGTAGAATCACATGATGGGAAAATTCTACTATCATTGTAGTAGCCTAAACCTATTTATGTTACATTGAACTGGGTGAATAGAATGGCAGTCATTTAATATGCTGTAATAGAAATAAGGCCATGCTCATGAAAAACACAAAATCGTTCTCCCCTCATCTTAAATGGGCTCTGACCTCCACTGATTTATAGCCTACTGTAACTCAGCATCCATACACATCCCTTTTCCAATGGAGGGCCATTTTCCTTATTTGCCTGCAATGAGGCCTCTGTAAGAAAAGGGGATTTGCTCAGTGATTGGACCTCTGTGGATTATAACGTATGGTAGGCGATCAAGTTCAGGTCTTAAAACCCGATGTCTTTGCATAATGAATGCAGTCTATGAATAACATGCCTTGTTAAGCAGAGTTTACGTTACTGCTGGCCACTGTTGTTGTATACACGGAAATGATGTTTGGAATGTGCTCAGAGTCCAAGCTGGGCTCACCAAGGGAGCGCTTTTGTAGTGTAACTGAAATTGTGGAGTATGAAACAGCAGTATGATGGTTTTACATGTGCCATTTATTATAAACTCAGCAAAAAAAGAAACGTCCTCACTGTCAACTGCGTTTATTTTCAGCAAACTTAACATGTGTAAAATTTGTATGACCATAACAAGATTCAACAACTGAGACATAAACGAACAAATTCCACAATACATACGTGACTAACCAGAAATTAATAATGTGTCCTTTGAACGAAGAAGGGTCAAAAGTAAACAGTCAGTATCTGGTGTGGCCACCAGCTGCATTAAGTACTGCAGTGCATCTCCTCCTCATGGACTGCACCAGATTTGCCAATTCTGCTGTGAGATGTTACCCCACTTTTCCACCAAGGCACCTGCAAGTTCCCGGACATTTCTGGGGGAATGACCCTAGCCCTCACCCTCCGATCCAACAGGTCCAGATGTGCTCAATGCGATTGAGATCCGGGCTCTTCACTGGCCATGGCAGAACACTGACATTCCTGTCTTGCAGGAATCACGCACAGAACGAGCAGTATGGCTGGTGGCATTGTCATGCTGTAGGGTCATGTCAGGATGAGCCTGCAGGAAGGGTACCACATGAGGGAGGAGGATGTCTTCCCTGTAACGCACAGCGTTGAGATTGCCTGCAATGACCACAAGCTCAGTCCGATGATGCCGCCCCAGACCATGACGGACCCTCCACCTCCAAAATCGATCCCGCTCCAGAGTACAGGCCTCTGTTACGGACATTGCAATTATTGCCCTGGCCACATCTGCAGTCCCCATGCCTCCTTTCAGCATGCCTAAGGCACATTCACGCAGATGAGCAGGGACCCTGGGCATCTTTCTTTTGGCGTTTTTCAGAGTCCGTTGTAAGGACTCCATTTCATACCCGTGACCTTAATTGCCTACCGTCTGTAATCTGTTAGGTCTTAACGACCGTTCCACAGGTGCATGTTCATTAATTGTTTATGGTTCATTGAACAAGCATGGGAAACCGTTGTTAAACCTTTTACAATGAGGATCTGTGAAGTTATTGGATTTTTAGAATTATCTTTGAAAGACAGGGTCCTGAAAAGGGATGTTTCTTTTTTTCCTGAGTTTATGATTTGTACATAGTGTAGTTTAGAGATAATGGCTTTGTCTAGAAAGCCGAGAAGGTCAGCTGATCTTTCCATTGTGGAAAATATTCCTAGCTCCTCCCTTTATTTCTGCACATTGTGTCTTGAATGTCAATATACAGTTGAAGTCGGAAGTTTACATGCACCTTAGCCAAATACATTTAAACTCAGTTTTTCACAATTCCTTACATTTAATCCAATAAAAATTCCAGTTTAGGTAAGTTAGGATCACCACTTTATTTTAAGAATGTGAAAGTCAGAATAATAGTAGAAAATGTATTTATTTCAGCTTGTATTTCACAATCCCAGTGGGTCAGAAGTTTACATACACTCAATTAGTATTTGGTAGCATTGCCTTTAAATTGTTTAACTTGGTCAAACATTTTGGGTAGCCTTCCACAAGCTTCCCACAATAAGTTGGGTGAATTTTGGCCCATTCCTCCTGACAGAGTTGGTGTAACTGAGTCAGGTTTGCAGGCCTCCTTGCTCGCACACACTTTTTCAGTTCTGCCCACAAATTTTCATAGGATTGAGGTCAGGGCTTTGTGATGGCCACTCCAATACCTTGACTGTGTTGTCCTTAAGCCATTTTGCCACAACTTTGGAAGTATGCTTGGGGTCATTGTCCATTTGGAAGACCCATTTGTGACCAAGCTTTAATTTCCTGATTGATGTCACGAGATATTTCTTAAATTATGTGGATACATTGTTCCTCCTCATGATGCCATCTATTTTGTGAAGTGCACCAGTCCATCCCCAGCAAAGCACCCCCACACATGATGCTGCCACCCCCGTTCTTCACGGTTGGCAAGGTGTTCTTCGCTTGCAATCCTCCCCCTTTTTCCTCCAAACATAACGATGGTCATTATGGCCAAACAGTTCTATTTTGTTTCATCAACCAGAGGACATTTCTCCAAAAAGTACAATCTTTGTCCCCATGTGCAGTTGCAAACCGTAGTCTGTTTTTTTTATGGCGGTTTTTGAGCAGTGGCTTCTTTCTTGCTGAGCAGCCTTTCAGATTATGTCGATATAGGACTCGTTTTACTGTGGATATACAGTGGGGACGTGGTACCTTCAGGCATTGGAAATTGCTCCCAAGGATGAACCAGATTTGTGGAGTCTTGGCTAATTTTTTTTCTGAGGTCTTGGCTAATTTCTTTTGATTTTCCCATGATGTCAAGCAAAGATGCAGTGAGTTTGAAGGTAGGCCTTGAAAAAGTACTTGTCATGCACAAAGTAGATGTCCTAACCAACTTGCCAAAACTATAGTTTGTTAACAAGAAATTTGTGGAGTGGTTGAAAAACTAGTTTTAATGACTCCAACCTAAGTGTATGTAATCTTCCGACTTCAACTGTACATTTTGTGTTATAACATAATTATTCAGTATTTCCACTTAACACATGACACAAATTCTGGAATTATATATATTATATATTTTTGCTGACAACATTCCCAGTGTCACGTTCTGACCATAGTTCTTTTGTGTTTTTGTTGTTTTAGTGTTGGTCAGGACGTGAGCTGAGTGGTTATTCTATGTTGTGTGTCTAGTTTTCCTGTTTCTGTGTTTGGCCTGATATGATTCCCAATCAGAGGCAGGTGTTAGTCGTTTKTCTCTGATTGGGAGCCATATTTAGGTAGCCTGTTTTGTGTTGGGTTTTGTGGGTGGTTGTCTTCTGTCTTTGTGTCTATGCACCAGACAGGACTGTTTCGGTTTTTCACATTTGTTGTTTTGTAATTTTGTAGTGTTCACGTTTATCATCTTTATTAAAACATGTTGAACACTAACCGCGCTGCGCTTTGGTCCTCTCCTTCGTCCACAGAAGAAAGCCGTAACACCCAGCATCAATCTGCAGACATTTTATGAAAAAGTTGTAAAACAAGGGCAATTTGTGGAACAGCGAGAACTTCTTCATCCTTGTCATTACATTACAGTATCTAAAACCAGTTTAAACTGGCAACTGATCTATGTCTTTAAGCTATGATTCATCCAATAGTTCTATTCAACGGTCTCTTTCCAGGCACAGTGAAAGTACACTCACCTAACAGCTTACTTGTTTATGAAAACACAGGCAAGATATGGGAAAAAATCAGGGTCTTATATTTGCTGTTGAAATGTTGTGTTTTTATAGAYACGTAAATATCTCAATGTGGTTGAGTTTATATCCGTTTTAGCTATTGTGACAACTCTAGAAATGACATGCGTAAAAATATTGTTACTGTCCAATCTCACATTTACATTTGAGTAATTTAGCAGACACTCTTATCCAGGGCAATTTACAGGAATTAGGGTTAAGTACCTTGCTCAAGGGCACATGGACAGATTTGTTTACCTAGTCGGGTTGGGGATTTGAATCCGCGACCTTTCGGTTACTGGCCCACTGCTCTTAAGTGCTAGGCTATCTACCTCTATCTCTACAGTGAAATTACAGTTCTACTTGTGTGAAATAGGACAAATTATAAAAATTATTAAGTTAGGATAGCCTGAACATGTGAAAGTTGGTATGGTGTCTGTTGCTTGTTCAGTAGTTGTGGTCAGTATTTGTGGTATTTAGTGATCAATAGTTGGGGTCAGTAGTTGTGTGGTTATGGTCATAAGTTGTTGTGGTCACTCGATGTGGTCAGAAGTTGTGTGGTTGTGTTCAGAAGTTGTGTGGTTTTGATCATAAGTTGTTGTGGCCACTCTATGTAGTCAGAAGTTGTGTGGTTGTGGTCAGTAGATGTGTTGTTGTGTTCACTCAATGTGGTCAGCAGTTGTGTGGTTGTGGTCAGTAGTTGTGTGGTCAGAAGTTCTGTGATTGTGGTCAGATGTTGTGGTCAGTTGTTGTGTGGTTGTGGTCACTAGATGTGGTAAGCAGTTGTTTGGTTGTTGTCAGAAGTTCTGTTGTGTTGTCAGTARTTGTGTAGTTGTGGTCACTAGATCTGGTCAGAGGTTGTGGTCAGAAGTTGTGTGGTTGAAAGTTATGTGGTTGTGGTCACTAGATGTGGTAAGCAGCTGTGTGGTTGTGTACAGAAGCTGTGTGGTTGTGTACAGAAGCTGTGTGGTTGTGGTCAGAAGTTGTGTGGTTGTGGTCACTAGATGTGGTAAGCAGTTGTAGTGGTCTGTGTTGTGTGTTGTTTGGTCAGCAGTTGTGTGTTGTGGTCAGAAGTAGGGCTGTGGTGGTTCACGACATTTCATCAGCGGTGATTGTCAACAAATAACTGTCGGTCTCACGGTAATTGACCGTTAATTAAGCATCTCCTGGCTTCCACACATAAATCCATGTCTAATAATCCATGTATATAGCCTACACCATCACAATAATCCATTATTTATTTTTTCGGACGGGTTAAGAACTGATGTCAACGTTCGTCCTGTTTTCCCTTGTTTTGTATTTATTTTAGTATTGGTCAGGGCGTTTGTAACGATACTCTAATTCCTCCTCCGACGACGAGAGGAGAGGGATCTGAAGACCATGTGCAGCGAGTATGATGACATGATTTATTTAAGACACAAACAACGAAGAAGAAAACGAACTATACTTGATAAATAAACAAATAAACGATGAAAACAGACCTGGCACGAACTTACTATAACGTGAAACGCACGAACAGGTACACGACTACAACAAAACGCTACAGTCCCGTGTGGCCGAAATCATACAGACAGGAGACAACCACCACAAAAAACAGTGAGAACAAACTACCTTAATATGACTCTCAATCAGAGGAGTCAAACACTGCTCTGATTGAGGCCATACCAGGCAACCCAAAACAACTAGAAACAGAAACATAGACTGCCCACCCAAAACTTCACGCCCTGGCCATAAACACCATACAAAACAAGGAAGAAACAGGTCAGGACGTCGAACAGAGGATGCCAGTAGTTGGGTGGGTTGTCTATGTGTGTTTTCTATGTTGGGGTTTTCGTTGTGTTCTGCCTGGTATTATTCTCAAATCAGAGGCAGCTGTCATTCGTTGTCCCTGATGAGAATCTACTTAGCAGCCAGGGTTTCACGTGTGTTTTGGGGTGTTTGTTCCTTGTGATGGTTTCGCCACACGGACTGTCACGGTAGTTTCATTTTGTATTTTTGATATCGCATATTTGTTTTCGGTTATTAAATTACATGAAAACCAAACCACTCTGCATATTGGTCTCGATCCTTCTCGCCTCATCCTTCGTCCGCATGAGGAGAACGATATAGACTATCGTTACAGAACACCACACCCAAAGACCAAGCAGAGTGGAAAAGGGCAGGCGACAGCGCAGCAGGAAACAGGACACAGGACTCCTGACTTGGGAGGGATCCTGGACGCAAGGACCTGGGTTCAGCCAGGGGAAATCGCTTCCCAAGCGTGAGTTGGAGGCAGCGAAGAGAGAGCGCGCTAGGTATGAGGAGGCAGACCAGCGACGCGGTGGGAGCCCGAGAGTCGACCCAAAATTTATGTGGGGGCCACACGCGGAGTGTGGCAAAGGGGTAGAGACCTGAGCCAACTCCCCGTGCTTACAGTGGAGTGAAGGGCTCGTACTGTCAGACACCGTGTTATGCGGTGGAGCGCACGGTGTTCCCAGTACGCGTGCTTAGGCCAGTGCGGGCTATTCCACCTCGCCGAACTTGTTAGGGCAGGTTGGGCATCGAGCGTGTGTCATGAAGCCGGCCCACGATGCTGGTCTCCATGCGTTCTCCTCGGGCCGGCGATACATGGCACCAGCCTTACAAATGGTGTCCCCGTGTCGCGCATAGCCCAGTGCCGGGCTATTCACCTCGCCAACACTGCAGGCTACGGAGCCATTCAACCAGGTAAGGTTGGCAGGGCTCGGTGCTCAGAGCTCTGTAACATCCGTCACGTGTCGGTTATATCTCGGTGCCCTCCACTACCAGTCGCTCCCGGTGGCACGCCCCCGCACCAGCTGTTCGTACCGTCTTCCTCCCTACAGGTTGTACCTGCCTGCCGCACTCGCCAGTCTGAAGCTGCCGCCTTGCCCAGCGCGTCTGAGCTGCCTGCACTGCCCGCTGTTCTGAACTGCCTGCCTGCCCAGCGCGGTCTGAACTGCCTGCGCCTGCCCAGCGCGTGTTGGAACTGCCTGCCTGCCACCGCTGTTCTGAGCTGCACTGCCTGCCCAGCGCTGGCTGAGCTGCCATGCCTGCCCAGCGCTGTCGAGCTGGCCTGCGCTTGCCACGCGCTGTCTGAGCTGCCTGCCTGCCAGCGCTGTCTAGCTCTGCCTTTGCCTGCCCAGCGGCTGTCTGAGCCTGCCTGCCCAGCGCCGTTGGAGCCGCTGCCGCCCAGCTGTCATCTGAGCCCGTTGTCCAGCGCCGGCTGCCGTCTGTCCCGAGCCGACAGAGCTGCCGTACTGTCCCGAGCCGTAAGAGCGTGCCAGCGAGCTTGAGCAGCGAGCGCGTCCGCAGAAGGAGCAGCCAGAGCCGTCCGCCAGACAGGACCAGCCAGTGCCGTCGCCAGCCATGACCCAGGCCAGGTCTTGTCAGCCAGGACCTGCCAGAGGTCTGTCACCAGACGCCAGAGCCAGCCACCAGGACCTGCCAGAAGCCAGCCAGGCCAGGACGCTGCCAGAGCCAGCCAGCAGGAGCTGCCAGAGCAGCCAGCCAGGAGCATGCCAGGAGCCAGCAGCCAGGAGCTGCCAGAGCCCGCGCAGCCAGGATCTGCCCCTCGTCCGGTGCTGCCCCTCAGTCCGTGTGCCCCATTGGTCCATGGGGTTGATATGGAGGGTGAGGTTTTAGAGGCCACCGGGGGCGATTAAGGAGGCGGACAAAAATGTTGTTACAGTGGGCGTCCACGTCCCGCGCCAGAGCCGCCACCGCGGACAGACGCCCACCCAGGACCCTCTCCCTAGAGTTTTGGTGGTGCTGCCCGAGTTCGCACCTTGAGGGGGGGGGTTCTGTCACGTCCTGACCTGTTTTCCCTTGTTTTGTATTTATTTAGTATGCAGGGGCGTGAGTTGTGGGGTTGGTCTAGGTTGTTTTTCTATGTTGGGGTTTGTGTGTTCTGGCCGGATGATTCTTAATCAGAGGCAGCTGTCATGTCTTGTCCGCTGATTTGAGAATCAATACTTAGGCACAGGTTTCACGTGTGTTTTGTGGTGTTTTTTCCTTGTTAGTGTTTCGCCACACGGGACTGTCACGGTAGTTTCATTATTGTTATTTTGTATCGCATAATTTGTTTTCAGTTTGTTATTAATTACTGGACAACCAACACTCTGCATATTGGTATCCGATCCTCCTCGCCTCTCCTCGTCCGATGAGGAGGAGATATAGACTATCGTTAACACATTCGATATGAAGGAAATGTAGTCTATTTCAGGAAGAAATGAATAGCATACTCTGCGTTTGTCCTGTATGTTATGTCCTGATGTGGCTATTGCCAATAATGGCTGCTGGGACTACAGCTAGTTCATTAGCAACAGATTTGCTGTAGTAATCAGTGCCAATAATAAATATATATTAGTATAACAGAATACATTGAACAAAGCTATTCTGTGTTGGGCGAATTACAAAAGAATAGGTACTCGTATATGCGTTATTTCGAGTTTGCCTAATGTTAAAAATGCTTGATCAAATAGGCGCCTCATCGAGCGTTTGCGTGCAGGCCTAAAATAGAAATAGGTTCTATTGTGACGCTAAACTCTGGCAAAGTCGGCCTCTTCCCATCTACCTCGTAGGTCTTTTAGGAGCATATACCCACATTGGGTGATTTGAAAGGTGAACGACATCCCAACTCCCATCCTTGTATGTAATCACCGGTAAATTTGGTTGGCCACCACCATATAAAGGGTTAAAGAGTAAAAAAGAAAGCCATGAGGAGAGGGAGAGATGACAAACCGGATAAAACCGAATTCTTTCTCATCTTGGATACTAATGTCGGGTAGAGGACCTTGTGCTATTTAGGTAAAATAACACTCCAAGTCCTTATCCCCAGTACCATTACTAGAACAGCAAGCTACTAGCCCTAATGATAATTTGTTTAATTGCTTTTCACCTATGTCTCCACAAATTAACTAATGGTATAGAAGTTGTTTTGAATATATTTCAAAACTTGGTGATCATAATGTGTCTGGTTTTCGAGAGTCACACAAACTCAACATGGCAGCAGAATGGCAAGAAACACAGGCGAAGCAACAGTAGTAGGTAGTCAGCATGTACTAGTTGTTCTAACGTTGGCTATATGTTTTGATTATTTAATACCATTGTAAGGCGAATGATGAGACTCGAATGATGATTTGAAAAGTACCGCCTTGAAAGAATGAGCATCTGCTTTGTTTTTTTGCGCAAGGCCATTTGTTACACACTTCAATAGTTCTCATTATAATTTGTGACACGCACTTATATGCCTTGAATTTCACGGTCACCGGTATCGCCTTTTGGCCCGTATGCATAAAAAATTCCAATGCCTTTTCGGCCTGAGTGCACGGCATTCGAAGCACTCTTCACTCACATGGACTTACTCTGTCACGTGATTGGCTTTCCTTGCAAGGCTACCAAGTGAAGACGAAACACCATCAGGAGCATGCAACTAGTGTCTTATTCCAATTCTTTTAGGTGACCATACTTGAAGGTTTGGAAGAAACTGTCCACATTTACCTTTTTTGTCAGCAACAAGATGAGAGGCCTAATGAACGCAATCAACACAATAGACCTATGTTCCAATTACTCTATCCCAAAGTACAAAAGTTCACCTGATTCTAGTACCTAGAAATAAATATTCCAACACATAGTCTTGAAGTGTTGGGATGCGATAGTCCCAAGTGAATACAACACTAGCTCCAATAAACGTTTATAATGCAATGGTAGCTGACATGCAAACAAA
>NC_036866.1:9965249-10012842 GCF_002910315.2 Salvelinus sp. IW2-2015
ACCCATTTGTTGTGCCTATCATTGGTTTAGGCTTTCTCACTTGAATGTTTTTTTGTGATTTACAAGACTTGTATGGCATCGAAGATTAATGCTTATTGATTACCAACTTTCTGTTTATGTAGTGGGGTTGCCAATTTTTATGTGTTTCACTTTGGTGTTAGTGTTATTACTGTGCTGCTTGTCATATTACAGCCCAACCATGTATTTAATTGACTTTGTTCAATTGTGCCCACAACACAGGACTAGGAAAGTTCGGTTTATGCGTTATTCTTCTTAACTTAGCTTTTACGGTGATATGACATGGTGTTCCTTCAGATGATTGTTTTGATTGAGGGGTGTATGTATTTAGTAATTGCAGTATTTTATCAGTCACAAATGTAAGTATAGTAGTTTGTTTGTAAACGTTTTCTTAATGTCATAGGTGCTTGGTTGTGGTTCCTTTACTTGAATAGTGCGAAACACTGTCTGAATGACACCTTTTTGTCTAATCAGTTTCTGCTCTTAATGACTGTTATTTAATCAGTCGATTCAGACGTTTCATGAACATCTTATGGTCATATCCTTATTTTGCATTATGGGAACGTTCAATGGAAATGGGGCGTATGTGCTGAGCGGGTGACTCCCTGAGCATTTTTATTTCTGTTTATGCTTGTGGACATTTTGTATAAAAAAAAAGTTCTTTCGGGACTTTAAGATGTATTGATACAGGAATGTGGATGTAATTTGAGCTTCAAATGTGGGATGTCCACATTATGCCAAGAATGCAATCCTCTGAACAAACTTTTCTGGTTGGGTCCACATGTGATAGGACTAAATTTTTTTACCAATTACAAACTGACTAACTAATGACAGCATTTAGTCTAGGATCTTGGATATAAAATGATTGCGCAAATTCCAGTGAAGTGGGCTTTCGTTATTTTACATTGTGGCAGTTATATATGACTAGCCCAACTCAGGGTGTATGTTTGAATAAATGTTCATTTAAACTAGTATGTTTTAGCAGGCTAGGTGCGTCACAGCCGTGTTGCAGTTGGGCATTACTTGCGTAATTACTCTGTTTTTGAGTGTGGAAATAAACATTTATAAAGTATTTTATGCATGGTGTCATTTGGCAATAGCTAAACTAAATTGTTTGCAGGCTCATAGAGTATTCTATCTTTGAGAGGCCGGCATCTTCATTGCACGTATCCACTGATTGGCAGCCTATCTTAGGTAATGGTTAGTTAATATTTTATAAGGAACTTAGTAACTCAATAATGATTTTGTGTTTTAATTTATTTATTATGCAGCCATCATGTAATAGGTAAAGGTGTTGATTACTGTTTCTAGATATTAATTAATCATTAGATTCTGTTTATTTTGGTGTTTATTATAACTATCGCTGCATGTGTTGGCTGCTTTTGCTGTGTGATTAAATGCGTTGCTACCCTTGATAGTAATGATTGCAGACGCAGGTTTCTGGCTTTAACTGTGTAGCATATGATCGGTATAATAATTCTGATTCTATGGTCATTAATTACATAATTTTATTTCCATGAAATTCCACCTAACATTTTTCATGGGATTTTGATGGAGGAGGAAGCAAAGGAGCTTTGCGAAATTTTAGCGATATCGTAGGACGATTGGTTCTTCTTCATTCAGTTGTGTTTATTTTGTGTCTCGAGCTTAAAGTAGGTAGTAGGCGCGAGTAGGCAACTAGATTCCAGCCGCAGGCCCAATTTTAGTCGAGCGTTGATGTCGAGGGCTAGAACAAATTAACTAATTTGAAGTTTGCAAGTTGGCCACAACGAGCCAGAAAGAAATTGTATTTTGAAATTGAGAGATACATCTCTTTTTTTTTCGTGGGATAACTTGGCACACATTTCCTAAATTAAACATAATTTTTTAGCTGATTCTGGTTGATTTTCGTTTTTCTATTTAATAATTTATGACAACAAAAATCGTACAAACACTAAATTGCTTGTGGGGGCACGTTTGCCGCCAGTTGCAGACCCAGTCAGCAGGTTTGGGCAACACCTGCTGTAGGGGTGAAAAGGGTCGCTTCACTACTAGGGAACGTCGCCAAAAGCTCAAATGGGTAGGTGTCTTTCTCTATAATGTCCAAGGGCATCTGCAGTTTCATACGGTCAGAGATGTGGCTTAGGGGGAATGTTTCCCTCTTCTCGGGTTGTTAGAACACACACGTTTCAACATCTCATACTATTCACCAAGATGGGCTTAGGCTATTATATAATGCCGTTGATTTTCCCCACATGGACTGCACGTTATTTCATTTGCCCTTCCCTTTTGCTGTATAGGTTGGCCCCCAATGATTCAGGGTAATTTGCATCTGGATTGCGTTTGTCGAACAATGATTTGCTTTTCGCGTGAGCCGCTTAAATATGTCAGATCAATGTAACTGTGAATCAAGGCCGATACCATTGAATCGGTTAGATGTGTGTAACCGGCCTAGAAAAGACACATCATTGATTCAAGTTTACTACGTATATACGATTACACATCTTACCAGCCAGAAACGCTTAGTTCAGGGGAATCGGGAATAGTAGTCGGTGTCCAAGAATGCAGAATACGGGAAGCTGATTGAGGTAGTACTTTTTTTTCTTTATTGGATCGCCCCCGCTCGGTTTCTGGGAGTCTTTACAAGCGGGTTTGTTCCGTGCCTCATAATGTTGTTATGTTCTGGGTAATTAAGATTACGTATCATGTCTGAGTTAAACTTGCTATCGGATAACAGCCCAATGCTGTGACATGGCCTTTTGTATTTTAGAATTGTTATTTTATATGCCTTGTTGCTTATGTTGAATCTCAAGTCGGCTTTTAAAAACAAAGCAGAAACAATGTTAAAAAAGTAGGGGATCTGGCTCTTTGGGCGATGGTCTTTCACAGTTTTAGTGATGCGGCGTGGCTAAAGGTAGATCTTGACGGATGGCGAATTGATAGCTCAAGTGAGGGGAGTTAGGACATCTTGACAGAACAGGGGGTTCTCTCGGACTGCGTTTTCCGATGTTTCACAGCTCTCCTCTGTAGTGCTGGATGTCCACTGGGTGATGCTTTTGGCGGCTGTAAGCTGCAGTGCATCATCCGTTGCGTCCTAAAAGCCCATACCGGGGAGCTCTGCACACCTCACACCGCATATGTGGCGATGTTTCGTATGACATTTCGTTGTAGAATTTTGGTTGATTTTCGCATTTGAATGTAAGTACATATCATACGTTGTAATATATAAAAAGCCTTTATTGTGGTATCGTGCTAGTTGTGCTATGTTAGGTACCTGTTGCTCCTTGGTGTAGGGCTTGGGTTGCCAAGTTTGAAGCGGTATTTCCATGTTCTTTAAAAGTAATTAATGGATGTCAAAGCGTTCATTGAACTGCGTTTTTTGTGTTGATTGTTTGCACAATTTAGAAATAGCCTGTTTTGTTTAGTGAGTCAGTTTAGTGGTACAAAGTAGCCAATCGCTTGATAAATCATAATTTTGTTGTATTTTCTTTGACGCATTGTGATATCATTGTGGGGCTATTATTGTTTATGAGTCATCAAATTAATCAGTTTGCCTAAAAACGATATCCTATCTTATTTTCTGTGATTCATTTGATGGTTGTAGATTATTGGTCCTTTTCGAATTGTCTTTGACTTGTTTTTGTTATATTACGGTTGCAAGGGTTGGAGGGGCCGTACGTTTAAGGCGTTGCTGGTCATTTGATATTGCGTTGCTTACGCGTTTTGCGTGTGGCTCTTGAGAGTCGGGCATTCTATACTTCTTGGGCTTTGCGAACGAGGTGTGTGTTCGTTTTCGAAAGGGTTTGTGTTTTTCTGGGACTCGCCCACTTGTTTGTTCAACCTTGTCCATTCGGAGCTATTGGAGACCAGTTTTACCATTTCTGGGCCCCGGCACGTCGATGCGGTCGTTAGCTGTTTGATAAGCTGGTTATTATATGGTCTTTTTTCAGTTAAACGAATACCAACACGTGCTTTTTCTTCCCTTCTACCAGCCTCAGCGTTTGCCTCTTGCAAGTTTTTGGCAGTGGGATTATTTTTATTGTGTTGCATTTTTGACCATTTAATGCAAACTACTTATTTTTGCCTGGGGCAGAGAGGAGAAAAAGTTTTAAAGCTTATTTCTGCATTTACATTTTGCCATGTTAATGATATCTGCTGGGGTAAGAGATGATGACCTGTGGATCACTTTGTTGCTGTCATTGGTGGAGCTCTCCGAGGAAGGCAGACATCCTCCTCATGTGATTTAATTTATATACATTTTTAAAAATTTTAGAAGTTAGCCGTTTTAGATTTTTTAAGACTTACTAACTATATCACTCACCAAATACATTGGATTTACACTGTTTTGCAGATGAGGTCGACGTAGCCTCACCTTCTGAGGGTGACCATGGTTGTCGGAGGAAGCTGCTTCCGTCTCCTCTTGGGGTCATTGAGTTCGTCCAACTAGGGGCTCAATGGGCCTTCCATGCTTTCACAGTAATTTATGACAACTTCGGAGAAGTCTGCAGCATGATCAAATGAATGGTTGGTTCCACCCATCAAGGCGTAGATGAAGCGTTGTGCTGTACTGAATACATGCTTAGTCTAGCACATGCGTGCATAAACTGTGCCGATGAGTAGTTGATCAAAGGAGAAGACATGTTGAACAGTTTTGACAAATTCATTTCTTTCCAATGAAGGAAGAGCTTAACTGCTTACTGCTATACACTGTAAGTACTGCATGCTTGGTAGTGGTTACTTAACACGTTGTTCTGTTGACTTGGATGTTCTTTTAGGAATATTCGTGACAACAATGTAGGCTGTGCTGTAGCGGTTCATGGTATTGTTCGGCTTGGAAAGTTTTTTAGCCTGGTCATTGATTCAGAGTTTTAATGCTCGAGACGGCATTCTTTTGCGAGCTTGAGGTGTTGTGCATTGCGTCCACTAACGAAGGGACCAGGTGAGAGGAGGAGAGCGATGAGGAACTTACAACGGTTGGTCTGCTGTGAATGTGATCTGATTTTTAGCCTGATTAGAGGTGTAAGTCAGTCGGCGATTATGTTGAAACGTGATTTGATGTTGGACTATGATCACGTTGTCGCTAGTGCAGGCAAGGAGTTGCAGGCTTGTAGTTGAATGTGTCACTCTCTGTCCATGTTGTCACTGTCTGTTCACCTACATTTCGATTGCTACTTGTGTCACTGGTGCTCCGTCGTGCTAATTTCTCTTGACTTGTGCGCATTGTTATGGTTTCCTTCACTTGGACCTGTGTAATTTGTTAAGTTAGTAGTTGTTTGAATCCATGATGGCGTTTGATAGAATGTCTACGTGATTACTTTTGTTGTAGTGTCCGCGTGCACTCATATTTAGTGTTATATTTTGACTGTTTTATGGTGGTTATATAGGTGGTGGGGTTTTGGACGTTATTTGATATTATGGCTCTTGTTTTGTTAGATGTGTTTGAGAGGCCTTTCTTTTCCTGTCTGTTGGCTCGATTGAAATCACAGATTTTTCGGTGTCTGTCTTCATTCGTGAGAGTGGCTGCGTGTGGTGATTATGGTTTTTATGTTGCTATGCTGTTCAGGATAACTGTTGTGTATGTTTGCTCATGTGACTATTCCTTTTCATGGGGGCTCATTTTCCAGCTGTTTGCTGCTATTACGCTGTGTTTTAGATAGAGGTGATAGGGTTGATCAGTGAGTTGGTTCCTCTGTGTTTTTATGTAACGTCTTGTGGTACGTGTGCGTGTGAAGATTGGTCTTTGAGATACCCGGATGTTCTGTTGTATATGATGTGAATTCGGGTAGTCTATTGGGAATATTGATGCCTTTGGTAGTAAGAGTGTATCGTTTAGTTGGCCTTGTTGGTTGTTTATTCAGGTAGTGTGTTGGGGCTGGAATTGTCGCGTGCTCAGGGTCATGGTGTCGTGGTGTTCCAAGGTGTTGGTTTTGTGTGTTATCTTGATGACTTGGTGGTATTGAATAGCATGGTACTGATGGTATGGTACTGTGCGATTCTTTATAAGGGTATCTCAGTTTGAACAAAAGACGTCTCTCATGTCTATAGTTGTGTTATTTTGCAGTGACATCTTATATATATGGTGTGTGTATATTTGTTTATGACTTTGATATCTGTGGTGAGTCAACTAGCTGGGTCGATTTGATATGACACTGGGTGCAAATTCTTGCTCCTAGTTTACTTTATTGAGATTATTTTTATTTAATGTGTCCTTTGTAACTGAACGATGATACGGGGTCTCTCTTCGCAACATCTAAGTACGTCAGTATCTGTTTTTGGGCTGCAGTTCTAGATTGTTTGTAGTACTGTGCGCAGTTGCCAATTTTCGCATCTAATGTGTGCAACTAGATTTGCATTCTTGCGCTGTGAGCTGTTGCCATTTTCCACCAGGCACCTGCGTTCCGGAATTTCTGGGGGGATGCCCTGCCTCCCTCGATCACAGGTCCAGACCCGAGTTACGTTGTTTTCCTGTTTGACAGTGTGGAGCTGGGGTTTATGTGCTCATGGGTGAGATCGGGCTCTTCATGGCCATGGCAGGAACATGACATTTCCTGTCTTGCGCAGGAATCTCACAGCGAGCAGTATGGCTGGTTGGCATTGTCATGTGTAGGGTCAGTCAGTGAGCTGCAGAAGTGGTCCATGAGGAGGAGGTGTTCTGTACGCACAGCGTTGGATTGCCTGCCACATGCCCAAGCTCAGTCGATGATGCCGGCCCCATGCCTGACGGACCTCCCTCCAAATCGATCCGCTCAGAGTTACAGGCCTGGTCCGGAATTGCCAATTTATTGCCCTGGCCACTATCTGCAGTGCCCCATGCCTTCCTTTGCAATGCTAAGGCACATTCACGAGATGAGAGGGGGACCCTTGGAGTTCTTTCGCTTGTTTGTGGCGTTTATCTAGTCCGTTTGTGTTAGGATTCCATTTTTTCATTTTGTCGCCGTTTGCGTTTGTGGCTGGTTTTTGGGGGTGGAGGTGGGCTCTGTCGTTGTCGCGTTCTTGGAGGTTGTGTACGTGTCTTAGTGGGGATCGGGCTTTGTGCACAGGTGTTTTTGTTGAGTTTTATATTTTATATGGTGTTTTAGTTAGTTGAACAAGCTGGAGTGAAAACTGTTTACTTTTACTGAGGATCTGGTGTATTATTTGTGTGTTGGAATTTGTCTGATTCTTTGTTTGCAAGACGGGTCCTGAAGAGGTGGATTGTGTTCTTTTTTTTGCTGAGTGGTTATGATTTTTGTACAATGTATGTAGTTATGGTAATTGGCCTTGGTCTAGAATGCGGAAGTTATCGCTGATCTTATTTGTGGAGAAATTTTCCTAGTCCTTCCGTCTCTTTATGCTTTGATGGTCTTGGAGGTTATGCCTCATCTATTAGGTTAATGTCGGGTTTAAGGTTCTTGTCGGTTATCCGCTACATCTATACCTTAGTAACTCAGTTTATTTCACCATTTTTAGATTAGATCCGCATAAATGTATAATGATTCTCAGTTTTATGGTCATTAGGTTTTGAGTGTGCATCACGCCACTTTGTTCTGAACGAACTGTTTCTGATGATTGATGAGGTGTTTCGTGTTGGTGTAGTGATTTTGAATGTAGTTATTTCTCTTGGTTGATTTGTCACCTGAATCGGGTGGCGTCGTGCTAGCATTGATGCTGTTTTCCTGTCTGTTGTATGTTGTTTTCATGTTGTTCATTGTATTTTGTGGTTTCCCGTCATCTTTGTGCCTTTATTTGTGTTTGAACTTGGGGGTCCCTTTTGTGGGTGGCTTCCCCACAAGCCTTCCCAATAGGCTTTGTGGTGTACTTTTGGTCCCATTGTCTTGACTATGAGTTGGTCCTGTAACTGAGTCAGGTTTGCTGTCATAGGCCTCGGGTTGCCTGCTAAACAGTCGTTTCTCAGTTTGCTACAATGATTTCCATAGGATGATAGGGTTCAGTGGGGCTGTTGGTGTATTGGCACGTCGCGAATACCTTGTACTTGTGTTTTGTGCTCTCGTTATGCGTGCTCTAGGGCCTGTGTTTTCTGCAAGTATGTATGCTTTTGGGGCTGCGATGTTGTCTTTTGTGGTCCTTGTGTGTCTGTTTTGAGGGCCGCCGTCGTGTGTGTTGTTGGACCTATAGCTTTGTGATATTTTGCCTGGATTGAGTGTCTTGTTATCTTGTATTTTTGTATAGTTTATATGGGCGATATGCTCAGTTGTTCTGTCTCGGTTGCTTTGGATGCGTCTAGATGCTTTCGTGAAGCCTGTGTCTTGTACTGTGCTCTTGCTTGTGCCCTGCTAAGGCCGCACCATCAGTGGTTATTGCCTCTCCGGTTTCTTGCTTGTTACGGGTTGGCAGGCTTTTTTCGCTTGCTATATTCTCTTATCGCTCTCGTTTGGTGTGCTTCTAGGAAGCATACTCGTGTTTTTGTTATTGGGTCGATTTTGGGTCTATGGTGTTTCTAACTGATTATTTATTTTTTGTGGGTTCTTAGGGCTGTTGTTGGACTCTTTCTCAGTAATGATGTACTCTTCTCTTTTGCCGGCGTGCTTGTGCTATTGTGTCTGTGTGTTTAGAGAGCCGTGTTTTAGTGGTGTGTTTTTGTTGGGGTGTTTTGTTGTGTTAGGGCCTGTGTTTTCGTCTGTTGTTATGGGGCTCGCTGTTTTGTTGTTGTTGGGTGGGTTTTGGCGCTTAGTGGTGTTTTCTTATCTGGGAGTTGTAGTGGCTTTTCAGATTTATGTGATGATAGGTCGTTTTACGTGTGTTGGTATTTTAGCTCTGTGGGACGTGGACTGTTGTGTGTTGCTATTGTGGTGGTATGTGAGATGCCGGACAGCGTGTGATGATACTCGCATGTGGGTGGTGTATGGTGTTGTGGGAATTTCTTTTGATAGTTTTGGGTGCTCTGTGTGGTGAAGCATGAGGGTGGGCAGGGTTGGTGCTAGTGGTCTAGGCTTTTGATACAGTTAAGTAGCTGTGGTCATGCACAGTAGAGTTGGTTTCTCTATAGTACAACTTGGCATTAGCTTATGCTTTTGGCTGTGTTTGATCAAGTGATTTGTTGGTAGTCGTTGTGTTGAAATAGTGATGTTTTTATGCTCCACCTAAGTGGTGTTGATATGTGATCTTCGGATTTTTACTGGGGTACATTTTGTTCTGTGTTTTTATGCTTGTAAGTATTCTAGTTTAGTGTCGGACTTAACACTATGATGCTTATCATTTCTGTGATTTGTTGTATTGTGTGATGATTTTGATGTTTTTGGTTTGATAATGTGTTCTCCGCGTGTGACGTGTGCTGACCATATGTATCTTTGTGTTGTGTGTTTGTGTTTGTGTTGGTGCGGTACGTGATGTGAGTTGTTTTGTTCTCTGCTTATGTTTGTGTGTCTGGTTTTTGTGTGTTTCTGTGGTTGTGGCCTGTATGTTCCCATCGGGCAGGTGTTAGTGTTCTGTTGTTTGTTTGTGTGGAGCTGTCTAGTTATTAGGTAGTGGTTGGTGTTGGGGTTTTGTTGTGTTGTGGTTCTTTGTGGTTGTGGTGCTGTTGCTCTAGACTGTGTTGTCGGCTCCGTGTGTGGTTTCCCTTGTGTGTGGTTTCTTTTGTGTCTATGTTGTATGTGTTCGGGGCTGATATCTTTATTTGCAAGTTGTTGTCTTTACGGTGCTTGGTCTCTGTTGGTTCTTGCTTTCTTCTTTGCGTGCCACTGTATAGTAGCCATAACCGCAGCTCGAATGTGAGGATGCTTTTTTCTTTTATGGAATTTCTTTAGAGTTGGTGTATTTACAATCTCTAAGTGGGCACTCTTGGTGACATTTGTATAGACTCTCGCGATTGTGGCGGCGAACGTGCTTATCCTTGTCTATACATTAGTATTAAACCGTAAACGTGGCAACTGCTGATCTATGTCTTTAGCTATGATTCATCCATATAGTTCTATTCAACGGTTCTCTTTCAGGCCGTGTGAGGTTGATCGCTCGTCACTTAACTATGTTTGGTGTGCTTATTGCTTTAGGTGATAGTCTATGCTTATTGCAGATTAGTGTGTGTAGTGTGAATATCGGTCTTGTGATTTGCTGTTGAAATTTGGTGTTTTTATAGACACGTAAATATCTCGGTTGCGTGTGGTGGTGTGTTATCCGTGTTTAGGGGTATTGTGAACGGCTTTTAAGAAGTGCATGCGTAAAATATTGTGGTTTATGCCCGTTCCATTTTATTATTACATTTGTGATGTAGGTTCGGATTGAGCGCAGGATAGTATGTATGTCCAGGGCCTTTACGGATCTGTCGTGGTTTTGCAGCTATCTTGTTTTGCTTCGAAGGGCACTTTATTGGTATGGAGTTTGTTTTACTTGTTTGTGGGCGTTTTGTGTATTCGTTGGAATTCGTCTGATTCTCCTTGTCGGTTACTGTCCATTCTGTGCTTTAAGTGCTTTGGCTTTATGCTTACTGTCTTTCTCTTAATGTGATATTGACAGTTCTTCTTGTGTGTTTTGAGGTCATTATTCTTTTGAAAACCCCTACCTCTCTAATTTGATTATGTGATGTGATAGCTCTTGAATTCTTTCTTTTGCTCTTTCTCGGCTTTCCTCTTGCTTTTTCGTTTATTTGTTCTGCTTTGTTCTTGCTTCTATCTAGCTTTTTCGCTCTTAATCTCGCTCTTCTTGCTTTTCGCTTTTTTAGCCTTTCCGGTTTGTGAGTTTTGGCGTATGTGTTTTTGTTTGTCTTTCGTTTCAGTGCGTTTCTGGTCTTAGTATGTTTGTGGTAGACTTTAGTTGTTCAATGTTTTGGGCTGCGTCAGTAGTGTTGTGGTTTTATTTTTGGTCTATGTTGTTTGTGTCATTCTGATCTTGTTTCATGTATGTTTTCTTCGTTTTTAGTTTTTCCCCTCCTTGTTTGCCTTGAGGTGTGTGGTGTGGGGTTCCTTCTATGTGTGGTTGTGTTCGATAGTTGCTGTGTGTGGTTGTGTGGATCAGTTATAGTGTGTGTGTGGGCCTCTCTATGTAGTCTGGAAGTTGTTGCTGGTTGTGTGGTCTGGTTTGATGTGGTTTGTTTGTACTCTAGTCAATGTGGTCACAGTTGTGAGTGGTTAGTGGCTGTTTCGGGGAGTAGTTTGTTTGTGTTGGATAGTGGTGTTTTTGTGGGTTGTCTTTTGGGGATGTGTTGTGGTCAGTGGTGTGTCTTGTGTTGGTCTAGTGGTGTATGGTCGTGTTGTGTGTGTGTGTTGGTGTGTTCTATAGATGTGGAGCGTTGTTGGTGGTGTTTGTTTGTGGCGCTAAGTGTCTGTGTGTGTTGGTCGCTCGCTTGTTGGAGTGTTGTGTAGTTGGTGTGTGCCCTAGTGGTCTGGTGTCTATGATGGGGGTTTTGTGGGTCGAATGTTGTTTGTGGTTGTAAGTTATTGGTTGGTGGTCATTAGCTGTGGGTACGCAGCTGGTGGTGGTTGTGTCCAGAGCTGTGTGAGTTGTGTACGAGCTGTGTGGTTGTGTCGAGTTGTGTGGTTGTGGTCACTAGATGTGGTAAGCAGTTGTGTGGTTGTGGTCGGCAATTGTGGTCTGTAGTTGTGTGTTTGTGGTCAGCAGGTGTGTGGTTGTGGTCACTAGATGTGGTCTGTAGTTGTGTGGTTGTGGTCAGCAGTTGTGTGGTTGTGGTCAGAAGTAGGGCTGTGGTGGTCACGACATTTCATCAGCCGGTGATTGTCAAGCAAATAACTGTCGGTCTCACGGTAATTGACCGTTAATTAAGCATCTCCTGGCTTCCACACATAAATCCATGTCTAATAAATCCATGTAATATAGCCTACACCMTCACAATAAATCCATTATTTATTTTCGACGGTGTAAAGAACCATGATGTCACGTTCCTGTCCTGTTTTCCCTTGTTTTGTATTTATTTAGTATGGTCAGGGCGTTGTAACGATACTCTAAATCCTCCTCCGACGACGAGGAGAGGAGAGAGGGATCTGAAGACCAATGTGCAGCGAGGTATGATGACATGATTTATTTAAGACACGACAAAACAACGAAGACAGAAAACGAACTATACTTGAATAAACTACAAAACAAATAAACGATGAAAACAGACCTGGACACGAACTTACATATAACGTGAAGAACGCACGAACAGGTACACGACTACAAACAAACGCTACAGTCCCGTGTGGCACGAACATACATACAGACACAGGAGACAACCACCCACAAACAAACAGTGAGAACAACCTACCTTAATATGACTCTCAATCAGAGGAAACGTCAAACACCTGCCTCTGATTGAGAGCCATACCAGGCAACCCAAAACCAACATAGAAACAGAAAACATAGACTGCCCACCCAAAACTCACGCCCTGACCAATAAACACATACAAAACAAGAGAAAACAGGTCAGGAACGTGACAGGCGTGAGTTGGGTGGGTTGTCTATGTGTTGTTTTCTATGTTGGGGTTTTGTGTGTTCGGCCTGGTATGATTCTCAATCAGAGGCAGCTGTCATTCGTTGTCCCTGATTGAGAATCATACTTAGGCAGCCRGGGTTTCACGTGTGTTTTGTGGGTGTTTGTTCCTTGTTAGTGTTTCGCCACACGGGACTGTCACGGTAGTTTCATTTTGTTATTTTTGTATCGCATATTTGTTTTCGTGTTATTAAATTACCATGGAAACCAACCACTCTGCATATTGGTCCGATCCTCCTCGCCTCTCCTCGTCCGATGAGGAGGACGATATAGACTATCGTTACACATGATATGAAGAAAATGTAGTCTATTTCAGAAGAAATGAATAGCATACTCTGCGTTGTCCTTATGTTAGGTCCTGATGTGGCTATGCCAAATGGCTGTGGGATACAGTAGTTCATTAAGCAAACAAGATTTGCTTATAATTCAGTGCCATTATTTTATAGTATAAAGAATACAATTGAACAAAGCTATTCTGTGTTGGGCGATTAACAAAGAAATAGGTACTCGTATATGCTTAATTTCGAGTTCCTAATGTAAAATGCTGATCACAATGGGCGCCTCAGCGAGCGTTTGCGTGGCCAGGCACTAAAATAGAAATAGGTTCTATTTGTGACGCTAAACACTCTGCAAGTCCGGCCTCTCCCATCTCCTCGTAGGTCTTTAGGAGCATATACCCACATGGGTGATTGAAAGGTGAACTGACATCCACACTCCAGTCCTTTGTAGTAATGCACCGTAAATTTGGTTGCCAACCACCATATAAAGGGTTCAAAGAAGTAAAAAAGAAGCCTGAGGAAGGAGGAGAGATGACAAAACGGTAAACCGAATTCCTTTCTCATCTGTGGATTAATTGTCGGAGTAGAGGACCTTGTGCATTTCAGGTAAAATAACAACTCAATGTCTATATCCCAGTACAAATTAGCTAGCAACAGCAWGCTAGCTAGCTAAATTGCCATAATTGTTTAATGCTTTTCAACCTGTCTCCAAATTAACATAATTGGTTCAGAGTTTGTTTTGATATTTCAACCTGCGTGTCCTAATCGTGTCTGGTTTTGGAGTACAAAATCAACATGCCCGCGATGGCGCACACAGGCGCACGCACGTGTCCGGTTTAGTCAGCATGTAACTTTAGTTGTTCTACAAACGTTGGGCTATATGTTTTGATTTTTAATACATTGTAAGGCTGAATGATGAGACTCGAATGATGATTTGAAAAAAGTCGCTTGAAAGGCATGAGCTCTGCTTTGTTTTTTTGCGCAGGCTGTACACACTTCAATAGTCTCTCATTCATAATTTGACAAGCACTTAATATGCCTTGAATTTCACGGCGGTATCGCCTTTCTGGCCGTAATGCACCCTAAAAAATTCCATGCCTTTTGCGGGCCTGAGTGCCGCGCATTCCGAAGCGACTCTCACTCACATGGCTCTCTGTCACGTGATTGGGTCTTTCTTGCAGGCTACAAGTGAAGACAGACACATCAGGGACGCAACTGCACGTGTCTTTATCCAATTCTGAGGTGCATATTGAAGGTATTGGAAGAACTGTCCACATTTACTTTTTGTCAGCCAACAAGATGAGTAGGCCTAATGAACAGCAACACCACTAGCCTATGTCAATCTACTATCCCCCAAAGTACAAAAGTCGACCTATTCTGTCCTAGAAATAAATATTCCAAACATAGTCTGTGACAGTTGTGGGATGCGATAGATCCCAAGTGAATACAACCACTAGCATCCCAAAAACGTTTTTATGCAATGTAGCTGATGCAACAGATCAGAACGTTTAGCTTAAAATGTTGATAAACTATTAGGCTATTTCTTCACATTATAAGTGCAGCAATGCACACATGGTAGTAGGCTATAAGCACAAATGTTCCATTAGCGGAAAACACCATTATCAAAAGTGACCGCAAATGCAATTATGCATGTAATGCTTTTATTATAAGGGTGCATTTTTATGGTGAAAATGATCTTCACCAAACTTGAAATTCACACGCTGCTTATATATGCCAGTTAGGCTCTATACCCCTTGTAAAGCGGTTTAATGTGCTTAATTCTAAGAAGTTATTTGGCCACTTTAGTTGTGATACAAACTAATTAAAACATATAGGCATATGGGCAAGGCTACATGAGGTGTGCGATTATGATTAGAAAAAGTCGCTAAAAAAGGCATTGTTTCTTACGCTGGACATAATTCACAAGTGATAATATATAATTCACAAGCACTTAAATAGTGAATGGAAGACGCTTTTCACCATGGTTTATTTTCATGCCAGCCAGGTAGGCTATACTCCTGTTGTAAAGAGAAGCAATGTGCTTAATATTAGGAAAGTTGAGAAATAAATATAGTAGGCCTAGCCTATAGAAAGCTGATGGGATCCTCGTCTTTTTGTCAGCGGCCATCACTCTGTTTTCTCCGGCAGTTGCATAGCCTATAGAAATGTTGCTCAACATGAGCTCATGGGCCCTCATGAAGTGTTTGATTAKATTTTCAAATACATTTGCATTGATGTCAGAGTGGTTAGAGGGACAATAGAGTGCTGCGTAGCAACAGTTATCAAGTTTGGTAGGCTACTAATGACCAGCAGCAGCATCAGAGCTTGGAGAAGCCTAATTAGCGTGACTAAACGGTCATGTGGAATTTGACTGCCTTCATGATTCGTGACCGCCGGTGTGGCTGTAATACGGTCACCGCAACAGCCCTAGTCAGAAGTTGTGTGGTTGTGGTCTGTAGTTGTGTGATTTAGTTGTTGTRTGGTCAATATTTGTGTGGTTGTGGTCAGTAACTGTGGTCACTCTCTTCACCTTCGTCATTTTTATTTATTGGATTTATTTCACCTTTATTTAACCAGGTAGGCCAGTTGAGAACAAGTTCTCATTTACAACTGCGACCTGACCAAGATAAAGCAAAGCAGTGCCACACAACACAGAGTTACACATGGAATAAACAAACATACAGTCAATAACACAATAGAGAAAAAAAGTCTATATACAGTGTGTGCAAATGAGGTAAGATAAGGGAGGTAAAGTCAATAAATAGGCCATAGTGGCGAAATAATTACAATTGAGCAATTAAACACTGGAGTGATAGATGTGCAGAAGATGAATGTGCAAGTAGAGATACTGGGGTGCAAAGGAGCAAAAAAATAAATAACAGTATGGGGATGAGGTAGTTGGATGGGCTATTTACAGATGGGCTATGTACATGTGCAGGTATCTGTGAGCTGCTCTGACAGCTGGAGCTTAAAGTTAGTGAGGGAGATATGGGTCTCGAGCTTCAGTGATTTTTGCAATTCGTTMCAGTCATTGGCAGCAGAGAACTGGAAGGAATCATTTTTACCCTCTGTGTCTGAGTATCCATAGCAACGGCTCCGTTTAGGCTGCTCAGTGATGACACAGAGACCGGTTAGTAGTCGTCAGCTAGCAACTTTTTGTCACTCTAAACTCCGACAAACAGCTGTAACTTTTTATTGGTTGGAGCTATTCCTAATCTGCTTTATCCAATCGGAGGGGTACAGMCCATTCTTCTCTTTAGAGACAAGCAAACTGTTTTACAGGAGTTTTATTGAATCTGTATTGATGTTCTCGATGGTGGCGTTGTTTGGCAATCTTAATGTTTGCAACAAAATAGTTTGGACAGGGTGGTTAAGGTGGCCAGCAAGATCATCGTTGTGCAACAGGCACAGCACTCAGTGACATTCAGAACGCAGGTGGTGAGGAGAGCTGACAGTATCCTAGACTGTCCTGATCACCCCCTCCTTGACCATTTTGAGCTTCTCCCCTGAGGTCATCGTTTTAGACTTCCCAAACTCAATTGCAACAGATACAATTACTCTTTTATCCCACAGACCATAAACTTTCTGAATCTGCACACGAAATGAAATGTCTATTTATTGCTGCACTTTTGCACGATGATTGCTCCTTTTTATCCATCTCTTTGTTTCATGTTATGTGTATATCAGTTGTATGGTCGTCACTGTTTTTAATGTTTTTTTGTTTTTTTTAACCCTGACTGCAGAACAAATTTCCCAATTGGAACAATAAAGCTAACTTGAACTAGCCAGTTGAGTTATTTAGAGCATGGAGCATGATCCTGGAAAAGGAGGATGAAGCAAGTAAGCATTAGAAATGTTCGCTTTATCGTTCCAGGTTGTCCAGACCGGGAAAGTATTCTTAATCTTAACGCTAGCTTGTTTGTTCTGAAACAGATTGACAAATCATGGGAATTTGAAGAGCTATGAAAGACATTCATTCCAGCAGTCAAGCATTGCTAGGCAACAGTAGCCTTGACAACACTGCTCTCTTTTGGCTTAAGCAAGTGTGAGGAAACATGCTAACATACAGTACATTTGTGCTTCTATATGAACTAAATACTGCACTCTGACYYACAAAACTAATTTGCTAGATTCATGATAGTGTTGTTAGACAAAGCAAGGAAAGTGAACTTCAAAACGTGATGTACACTACTGTTCAAAAGTTTGAGGTCACTTACAAATTTCCATTTTCTTTTTTTTTTGTCCATTAAAATAACATAAAATTGATCAGAAATACAGTGTAGACATTGTTAATGTTGTAAATGACTATTGTAGCTGGAAACTGGAGATTTTTAAGGGAATATCTACATAGGCGTACAGAGGCCCATTGTCAGCAACCATCACTCCTGTGTTCCAATGGCACGTTGTTAGCTAGTCCAAGTTTGTCATTTTAAAAGGCTAATTGATGATTAGACAACCCTTTTGCAATTATGTTAGCACAGCTGAAAACTGTTGTTCTGATTTAAGAAGCAATTAAACTGGCCTTCTTTAGACTAGTTGTGTATCTGGCGCATCAGCATTTGTGGGTTCGATTACAGCTGTACCGTAAGATCTGTAGTGAATGTTTTGGTTCCGCAAACAGATATGAATAGCAGAGAAGTAGAGGAAGATTTCATACCCTCTAACTTTTTGTCTAAATTGTTGGGGTAGTGGTCAAAACGGCAGTTGTTTGCAAAAAAGTTACAGAAAATGTTGATGCGGTTACTAAAACAGCTGTAACTTTTATCAGAATATAATTTTTGGTATTTTTGGTCTGAAATTCTCCATGTTATTCAGGACATCACAGGTATTATTATTCAACTAGACCCATGTCATCTCCTTCTTGGTATTGTTCCTGTGGATATACTCCAATCCTCTCCATTTAAATTGATGGATTATCTTTCAGTAGCTGAAAGGAAATAAATGTGTAACAAAATGCTGGAAAAATAAACATGCACCCTCGAAAGATATGCGGGGAACTTGCTGACGTGGAGAGAATTACATCAATCTTGCAACATAGACAGCATAGGTATGAAGGTGTCTGGTCAGAGTTCCTAACATATCGTACAGGTCTTATTCTGTCATTTTTTTCTGTTATTTTTCTGTGGCTTTATCCAACTTGTATTCTTATTTAGACTCTTGAAATATTTTTTTGTAAAAAACAGCAAAGATATGTTGTGTATTTATGGTACATGTTCAGTATGTGCTCTTGAAAAACATTTATGAAAACAAATATATTTCTTTTGGTTCAAACGGCAGATTTGAGTAGCAGAGAAGTAGACGATGATGTAAACGCTCAAACTTTTTTCTAAGTTGTTGCAAAGTGGTCAAAGTAGCTGATTTGTGTCAAAAGTTGTATTATTGCATTTACAGAGAATGTCAGTTGGAAGTGATGATGTCACAATAGGGAGCTTTAGAATTTTGAGGAAATGCCATAACAAGCGGATGGAGGACAACAACAAAAAAGAATAACGTAAAAAGTATAAAAGATATCAAAGGTTGTATACAAGCAACTCGAGTGAGACCATTCCGCACATTATAATGTTTGAACGGCGTTTCTAGCTTAAACGGTGTAGGCCGAGTAGCGTGCTAAAAAAGAAGAAGAAGAAGTACCGTATGTCGAAGATTGAAGCTGGGGCTTTTGCTGCGCAAAAGTGTAATTGGTTTCTCATATCACAAAGGTTGACAGTCCTATCTAAATCCACTTAACTTTGCTGAATTACATCCCATGATATTTGCAAAACATTCATAGCAGATAAGTATTTTTTTAATTTAACAGTTAAGAACAAATTCTTATTTACAATGGCGGCCTACCAGGGAACAGTGGGTTAACTGCCTTGTTCAGGGGCAGAACAACAGATTTTTACCTTGTCAGCTCAGGGGATTCGATCCAACAACCTTTCGGTTACTGGCCTAATGCTTTAACCCCCCCCGAAGTAACCAATTTGAATAAGCCTGCTCAGAGTTATGTCAAGAGGTAACGGTAACCACAAGGCCAATTAAATAAGTATTTGTTTTAAAAGAAGATTCTGTCAAATACTCTAGGCTTGAACTGAGAGCTTTATTTGTAGTGATCATACTGTCATAATCTTGTTGCTCAGATTTGCTACTATGAACTTTAAATGGACATGCGGGCTCCTGTTGTCTTCTATACGTTTTAATATCGTATGTCATCTTCTATTACTATTGTGTGTGTCTGGTTCCCACCTGCCTGCCTCTAAACTTCACTCCTGTAGTTTCCTTGACATTTTAAGGGGGAAGTGTTGTGAGTTTGCTCGTTTTCAGCTGTTGCTTTGCCAAAACACACATTCCTAAGTGTCTTCCTGGCACGGAAGCATTTTCTGTTTCTCCTGCCAAAAAAATAAGAAAATCACTACATCACTCTTTTAGTCTGAGACATGAGGGAATCCCGGCCGGCTGATAGTGACATACTGTAGGTGGAATGGAGCCTTGGTCAGGATCTTACTGTGGGTCGTCACTAGTTACCACAGCCACAAAGTAATAAACCCCGCCTATTTTTACAATTTCTCTTCTTAATATGATTTTAAACCTAACCTTAACCACACTGCTAACCTTATGACTAATCTTAAATAAAGACTAAAAAGCTCATTTTTGTTTTTATGAATTAGTACAATATAGCCAATTTTAACTGTGGCTGTGGTAACTAGTGGAAACCCTTACTGTGGGAAGAGCCATGTCATTTGTCCACCAATAACATCAAATAAAATAAAATGTATTTATACAGCCCTTCTTAGATCAGCTGATATCTCAAAGTGCTGTACAGAAACCCAGCCTAAAACCCCAAACAGAAAGCAATGCAGGTGTAGAAGCACGGTGGCTAGGAAAAACTCCCTAGAAAGGCCAAAACCTAGGAAGAAACCTAGAGAGGAACCAGGCTATGAGGGGTGGCCAGTCCTCTTCTGGCTGTGCCGGGTGGAGATTATAACAGAACATGGTCAAGATGTTCAAATGTTCATAAATGACCAGCATGGTCAAATAATAATAATCACAGTAGYTGTCGAGGGTGCAACAGGTCAGCACCTCAGGAGTAAATGTCAGTTGGCTATTCATAGCCATCATTGAGAGTATCTCTACCRCTCCTGCTGTCTCTAGAGAGTTGAAAACAGCAGGTCTGGGACAGGTAGCACGTCCGGTGAACAGGTCAGGGTTCCATAGCCGCAGGCAGAACAGTTGAAACTGGAGCAGCAGCACGGCCAGGTGGACTGGGGACCGCAAGGAGTCATCATGCCAGGTAGTCCTGAGGCATGGTCCTAGGGCTCAGGTCCTCCGAGTGAGAGAAAGAAAGAAAGAGAAAATTAGAGAGAGTGTACTTAAATTCACACAGGACACCGGATAAGACAGGAGAAATACTCCAGATATAACAGACTGACCCTAGCCCCCAACACATAAACTACTGCAGCATAAATACTGGAGGCTGAGACAGGAAGGGTCAGGAGACACTGTGGCCCCATCCAATGATACCCCCGGACAGGGCCAAACAGGCAGGATATAACCCCACCCACTTTGCCAAAGCACAGCCCCCACACTACGAGAGGGATATCTTCAACCACCAACTTACCATCCTGAGACAAGGCAGAGTATAGCCCACAAAGATCTCCGCCATGGCACAACCCAAGAAGGGGGGCGCCAACCCAGACAGGAAGACCACGTCAGTGACTCAACCCACTCAAGTGATGCCGTCCCTAGGAGGGGTGCATGGAAGAGCACCAGTAAGCCAGTGACTCAGCCCCTGTAATAGGGTTAGAGGCAGAGAATCCCAGTGGAAAGAGGGGAACCGGCCAGGCAGAGACAGCAAGGGCGGTTCRTTGCTCCAGTGCCTTTCCGTTCACCTTCACACTCCTGGGCCAGACTACACTCAATCATAGGACCTACTGAAGAGATGAGTCTTCAATATAGACCTAAAGGTTGAGACCGAGTCACATGGGTAGGCAGACCATTCCATAAAAATGGAGCTCTTTAGGAGAAAGCCATGCCTTCAGCTGTTTGCTTAGAAATTCTAGGGACAATTAGGAGGCCTGTGTCTTGTGACCGTAATGTACGTGTAGACCAAATCGGAAAGATGGGTAGGAGCAAGCCCATGTAATGCTTTGTAGGTTAGCAGTAAAACCTTGAAATCAGCCCTTGCCTTAACAGGAAGCCAGTGTAGGGAGGCTAGAACTGGAGTAATATGATCACATTTTTTGGTTCTAGTCTGGATTCTAGCAGCCGTATTTAGCACTAACTGAAGTTTATTTTGTGMTTTATTCGGGTAGCCGGAAAGTATAGCATTGCAGTAGTCTAACCTAGAAGTAGCAAAAGCATGGATACATTTTTCAGCATCATTTTTGGACAGAAAATTTCAGATTTTTGCAATGTTACGTAGATGGAAAAAAGCTGTCCTTGAAACAGTCTTGATATGTTCGTCAAAAGAGAGATCAGGGTCCAGAGTAACGCCGAGGTCCTTCACAGTTTTATTTGAGACGACTGTACAACCATCAAGATTAATTGTCAGATTCAACAGAAGATCTCTTTGTTTCTTGGGACCTAAAACAAGCATCTCTGTTTTGTCTGAGTTTAAAAGTAGAAAGTTTGCAGCCATCCACTTCCTTATGTCTGTAACACAGGCTTCCAGCGAGGGCAATTTTGGGGCTTCACCATGTTTCATTGAAATGTACAGCTGTGTGTCATCCGCATTGCAGTGAAAGTTAACATTATGTTTTCGAATGACATCCCCAAGAGGTAAAATATATAGTGAAAACAATAGTGGTCCTAAAACGGATCCTTGAGGAACACCGACATTTACAGTTGATTTGTCAGAGGACAAACCATCCACAGAGATAAACTGATATCTTTCCGACAGATAAGATCTAAACCAGGCCAGAACTTGTCCGTGTAGACCAATTTGGGTTTCCAATCTCTCCAAAAGAATGTGGTGATCAATGATATCAAAAGCAGCACTAAGGTCTAGGAGCACGAGGACAGATGCAGAGCCTCGGTCTGACGCCATTAAAAGGTCATTTAGCACCTTCACAAGTGCAGTCTCAGTGCTATGATGGGGTCAAAAACCAGACTGAAGCATTTCGTATACATTGCTTGTCTTCAGGAAGGCAGTGAGTTGCTGCGCAACAGCTTTTTCTACAAATTATGAGAACATTGACATATATTTTGTGTGGACAACTGCCATTTCAGTTGAATTGCAAGTCAGAGTGCCAGTCATCCAGGCTATCCTTGCATGTCTCTGCCTGGATAACAACACAGCTTCACATGTGTAGGTGTCCATCAAGGAGTTTATTCGCGCTTGTCATAGAGCCCCACAGTGGAGATGTCATAATACCCATAAAATCTAGCAGTCAATGCTAATTGATGAAGACATCATGCAAAACTCAAAACCGTGCCAGTCATCTCCAGTTGCCACCATTGCTAACAGGTATTGCATACATTTAAACTTGCACAAGACAGTTCACAGAATTGTCAATTTAAACAAATGTAGCCAATTTATTCATTACTACATTTATCTATTAACAATCTAGATTGTTAATCCAGAGATTCTTACCTTTGCCTCGATTTGGCAGTCTCGTCCAGATCATCGTGTCATTTGTAGTTCTTTATGATAGCCACATTAGCACCTCATTTGCATTTCATTTTTGGGGGGGGGGTGAATATATTTATAAAAGTCACCTTGTCCTAGAAAGATTTACATGGTTATCAGAACATAACACCACGAAACAGAGCCATTATTTTTAAAATATAACTTGGCGAGTCAGTTAAGAACAAATTCTTATTTACAATGACGTCCTACCCCAGTAGGCCCCAATGAAGGCCTAGGAAGAGTGGGTTAACTGCCTTGTTCGGGGGTAGAATGACAGATTTTTACCTTGTCAGCTCGGGGATTCGATCTAACAGTTAGATCAGTTACTGGCCCAACGCTCTAACCACTAGGCTACCTGCCACCCCTAAGTATTTCTAAAATCCCTTATGGGGAAAATTAAATGTGGAGAAGTTTAATTTATTTGCCAAATAAACAACAATACAGATAAAAACAAATGCATTTTTTTTAAACAGTGTGGTTGGAAGCGCAATATACAATACATAAATACAAAAGCTTTGTTAAAACAGATAATAAAACCTACTAATTATAAATGTATGATCAGTAATCACGAGGGGAAAAAAGTATTTGTTTTGTTTAARTGTGTGTGTGTGTGAGTGTGTAAGAGTTAAGCTATTTGGAGGAAACACTTAACACAATATATTTACAATATTTCTTACTAGTGAATACAATAAAGTAGGATTTTTTTACATTTAAAGATTATTTGTTTATCTGGAACCATTCAGAAAATGTGGCCATGCCTGAGTTGGCTWCATTAATTAGTGAATCAAAATTCTTGTGTGATAAAATCAAATTGGTATCCTCAGCAAAGAGAATGGGAAGTACGGTAGAAGGCACAGCAGCAAGGTCATTGAAATAGATTAGGAATAACAAAGGTCCAATTATCAAACCCTGTGGCACGCCGCAGGATATCTTGGCCCTGGTAGATGCACACCCGTTTGCATAAACAAATTGTTCTCTATAATAAATTATATGTATAATCATGAAACACGTAATAATGCAATTTAGAAAGTCATATTTCATGATCAACCGTTTCAAACGCTTTGGATACATGTAAAGAGATGCCAAGAGCGTATTGATTGTTAAGGGCTGTAAATATTTTATCCACAAGTTGCAAAAGACCCATATCTGTGGAGTAGTTTTTACGAAAACCATATTGGTGCTCATATAGAATGCAGTGTTGATTTAAATGTTTCAACATTCTCTTATACACCAATTTTTCTTGGATTTTAGAAAAACATGGTAGTACAGATATTGGCCGATAATTTGTAAAAGATCTTGGATCCCCAGTTTTATAGATGGGGATAACTTTGGCAATTTTCAAATCTTTAGGAACAATACCATAGATTTGGTGAAGATATACATTAGAGGCTCAGTAGTCAAGGAAGACACTGATTTCACCAAAGAGGCACCACTCTCATCATGACCTGCTGCTGATATCTTTAAATTACCAATTACCTCCATCACCTCAGGAGGGTCAAACTGAGCATACAAGGGAAATGTCMCTTAATATAATCCAAGGGATTTCCATGAGTATTTTATTTTTGTTTTTATTTTTGTATTTTTTCTCCCCTTTTTCTCCCCAATTTCGTGGTATCCAATTGGTAGTTACAGTCTTGTCTCATCGCTGCAACTCCCGTACGGATTCGAGAGTGGCGAAGGTCAAGAGCTGTGCGTCCTCCGAAACACAACCCAACCAAGCTGCACTGCTTCTTGACACAATGTCCACTTAACCCGGAAGCCAGCCACAGCAATGTGTCGGAGGAAACACAGTACACCTGGTGACCGTGTCAGTGTGCACTGCGCCCGGCCCGCAACAGGAGTCGCTAGTGCGCGATGGGACAAGGACATCTCTGCCGGCCAAACCCTCTCCTAACCCGGACAATGCTGTGCCAATTGTGCGACAGAGCCTGGACTCTAACCCAGAACCTCTAGTGGCACAGCTAGCATTGCAATGCAGTGCCTTAGACCACTGCGCCACTCGGGAGGCCCCATTTCCATCAGTTTTGCTAATTTTCTTTGACAGCGAGGAACCCACATTCACAAAAAAGTTATTAAATTCACATGAAATAACATCAGGATCACTATAGGTCTTACTTCCAAAAATAAATTGAGATGGGATAGTAGTAGATGCCTTTTTTTCTTATTCAACTGTTGATTGAGGATTTTCCAAGTACTTTATATTATTTAAGGTTTCTTGGAATTTGTTAGTCAAATATATTTTTGGGGATATCCAAAGTAGGTGAGTAAATTTGTTCTTATACTTTGTTTTCAGATGTAAGTGTGAGGTCCTCTCTTACAAAGAATTGAAAACGTTTATGAACAAAAATGGACACTCATCCTCCCACTCTTGATGTTCTACACTGGTGAACAGCATTATAAAGGTAGGAAATAAGCATTTCTTGGAATTAAATCATCTGATATAAAGGTTGTTAAATTTCTTAACATTATATTAATCGCAAGTGATAGACTTATTTCTGGTCAATTTCAGGAAGTTTGAATCAATCATTATATCTATTGTTGGCTTCATTAATATCTAATGGGTTAAAGACCATGTTATCAGGGTTGATATCCTGCCCAACTAAGAGAGATACACAGTCGGAATCATCCAGAGAGTGAAACGGAAACATAGAAGTGCATGCCTCACATGTCCAATACAACCATACATTTGTGTTAGTTTTATCAATAGGGGTGCACTTCCCATGGAATGCACATTGACACAGTCCACATAACACCACTGAAGACTTCAGAGGGTTATGACGTTTTGAGCAATGTGTGTTTTTGGTCATGAGGTTAGGTGAAACACATGAACAAATTATAGTAAATATACAGTGCATTCGGAAAGTATTCAGACCCTCTAAAACAACGATATGCCACACCTGCCAGGTGGATGGATTAGCGTGGCAAATAATATCCTGCCCAACTAAGCAAATAAGAAATGCTCACTAACAATTATGTAAACAAATTTGTGTACAAAATTTGAGAGAAAGAAGCTTTTTGTGCATATGGAACATTTCTGGGATTTTTTATTTCAGCTCATGAAACATGAGACCAACACTTTACATGTTGCGTTTATATTTTTGTTCAGTTTAGATAACCACCGTAATAGCCCTCTTATAGAAAGCTGGTCAATGTCGTTGGCCTTGACTATATGGCATTGACTATATGTGTCACGTTCCTGACCTGTTTTCCTTTGTCTTGTATTTATTTAGTTGGTCAGGGCGTGAGTTGGGTGGGTTTGTCTATGTGTGATTTTCTAGGTTGGGATTTTRTGTTCGGCCTGGTATGATTCTCAATCAGAGGCAGCTGTCAATCGTTGTCCCTGATTGAGAATCATACTAAGGCAGCCGGGGTTTCACGTGTGTTTTGTGGGTGTTTGTCTTCCGTGTTAGTTTTGTACCACACGGGACTCTATCGTTTGTCTAGTCTGTTCCTGTTCGTGCGTTCTTCGTTTATATGTAGTTCTCATGTTCAGGTCGGTCTACGTCGTTTATTGTTTTGTTTTGTAATTTCTCAAGTGTACTTCGTTTTCGTCTGGTCTAAATAAATTCATCATGTCTTCACAACACGCTGCGTTTTGGTCCGATCCCTACTCCTCCTCTTCAGACGAAGAGGAGGAAATCAGCCGTTACAATATGGACTGATTTCTTATATGAACTGTAACAGTAAAACATTTGAAATTGTTATATGTTGCGTTTATATTTTTGTTCAGTACAGTCTGAAAAAGGCCTCCCAAATTTCCAACTGTATTCTGAGCAAAAATGGAAATGATGTCAAGAAGTGGTCCGTAGTCGCAGATATGTTGGAGAGATCGCTACACACTTCCGAACTCAACTAGCTCTTTTCTGTCCATTACCGGCATGCCGGTTAAATATACACTGCACATTTCAAACGTTACCAAAGCACAATTTCAATGCTCTGTACTGGTCTTGTTTATTCTTTAGGAGACTATAGTTGAATATTGGAGCACCCATTATGTGAGGTGGCAGAGACCCTTTATCACTTTGGAATTAGACCCTTAGCGCTTTCCTTATCTCTTTGTCCTGTTTGTTCAGACCTCACTATCTTCCACCCTCACCCCTCCCTCTGTCTCTGTGCCAGTACGTAAGTAAAGGATTAACCCAATAACATATCATTCGTCCCTTATCCTTCATTTAAACCCTCTGTCCACTAGATTGGCACAGCTCCCCCTCAGCCAGTTTCATCTAGCCTACACCAATAACCCTAAGGTCAGATCACTTATGGGTGTCCTTTGCTTTAGTTTGAAGCCAAAAGACATTTGAGAGGAAAGTCATATGAAATGTAAACGGGTTGCAATGATCAAGTGATTGACTTAAGGTTGTGGTTCACATTGTGTGTAGTGTAGTGAAGTTACTCAATTCGCCCTGGCCGTTCACCACCAGTGGGTTGCGTCTACCTGTGATGCAAAGTAGCTTGTTTGCTCTACAATGCTTACCACACTGCACATCAGTATTGCATAACACAGAGAAAATATAGTTCCTATGTGATCAGGCTTGTTTTTTCTGTCCATGGCTAGAAACCTATTTTTCAGCCCGTTAGTCTTGGCGTTAGAAACTGAATTAGTCACGACATCATCAGCAATTATACCATCACATGAATCATAGACATAAACAACATAGTCCCAAAGTTGTTGATATAATGGTGATTCAWATGATGCAACGCTTCAATGTTCCCTATTAACATTCAGAATGATGAATGGATGACCTAACACATACAGTCCCAATCAGAATGATGAATCGATGACCTAACACATAGTCCTCATTCCTTGCTGTATCTTGCCATTTCTGTGGGAAATCACAGGTGTTGGACACCAAAAAAGGCATTTGAAGCAGAGGAACCACAAACACCTCCCCCAACTAAATGTATTTTGTTCAGGAACAGGAAACCAGTTTGCTGTTCTGCCATGGTCTGTCTGTCATGGAATATATAGGGAAGCACATTTTGTGCACCATTGTTGAAAACCACTGTCGTGAAGCTTAATCACTGGCTTATGAAATTTTATTGTGAAACATTGGGTGCAGCAAATTGGCATAAGATAAATAATTATGGTGCAATGCATCCGACTGTTGGATGATTCAACATGTCTGTTTAACTTGATATTATTTTAAATGTAAATCAACATAGCATTTTTGGTCCATAGCCTGTAATCTTACAGACCAGAATATGCTGAAATGTAAATGTCTTGTTTTATGGTTGCAATGAACAGACAATAGTCTTGTTACCATAGTGCAATAAAAGCTGATACAATATGATATGATGTCATATTGCTACTATTTTGGATCCAACAACTGGAGTGACATAGTTGCTCTCTGTGCCAGAAAATCATATTGAGTGAGTCGATATTGAATGACTCACTTCTACTAATAAAACTGCTCATCTTGTGGTTATTTCTTGCACGTCTTCTGAAACACAAGCCCATGGAAGTGACAAGTTTTTCCAGTGCCGTTTTTCTTTTGCCAGTGCCGTTTTTTCCAGTGAGTAGAGAAGCATCATGAACACTATCATGGCTGGAGTCATAGGCCTAGGGTCAAAAGTAGTGCATTATAGTTATAGGCTAGCTAGGGTGTCATTTCAGAGGCAACCTAGTCTGTTCAACACCTGCTTGGAGAAGGTGTCTTCATATCCCTGTCAGTGTGTGCTATTTATTCGAGAACACTGTGTTAAGCTTATCTTTTTTCTGACCTAGATGTGACCCAGGTCTTATTCAATCGAAATGTAGACCTTTCCCCTTATAGCATGTGCTAGGTCTTTCTAGCTTACAGTCATGCCAAGCTTGACATGCCTTCTTATGAATTGCTGTGGTGTGAGTCACTTGAGAATAGTACAAAAAGTCATCCTAGAACATGCTCTGAGCAACATTTTCTACAAATTGCATAGTAGTCATGTAAACCAGGGCTGTTCAGTCATGAGTGCCATAGATTTCCCCCTTATATTTGCATTTCTGACTGAAAAAAAAGATGTCTGACTTATGGGTCGTTCCACGAATAGGGTGCGTTTTACATTCTTTAGACACGGGTGGCAGCGTAGCCTAGTGGTTAGAGCGTTGGACTACTAAACGAAAGGTTGCAATATCAAATCCCCAAGCTGACAATGTACAAATCTGTCGTTCTGCCCCTGAACAAGGCAGTTCTGTTCCTAGGCCTTCATTGAAAATAAGAATTTGTTCTTACCTTTATTTAACTAGGCAAGTCAGTAAAAAAAATGGATCATATACATCTATGCTCTAACTCAGCCATACTCATTTGGATCCGGAACCAGAACAGGGCCAAGACAGACCCCCCCCCAATAAAAAACAAAACAAAAACAGAAAACGTTCAGGATTGAACAAACATAAGACATGGAAAATGTGTAGAATTGCAGGAAATTAGCTTAAAAACTTCAACATTTTCCCTTCACTCAATGGAATAATGTATAGAATTGCAGGAAATAAGGTTTGAGTAAAAAAAAAAAGTTAAGGGGTATGAATGCCCTTGTATATATTTTTTTAATGTGATTTAATGATTATTCCCATTTGTCCCTCAAGTTTAAGGTCAACCCTGTAACATTTTAATATGGTAAAACTATTCCTTAAAAAATGTATCTAAATCAGAACAAACATTGAACATCTAATTGTCAAATCATAGTGTGAAAGCAGTTCGCTGGTTCTACTCTTTTTGGCTATTTTCTGGTGTTTTGTTGGGAAAACTGAGTGTGTTGAGCATAATACTTAGTGGGCACACACTTTTATTTTTTATTTTTTTTATTTCACCTTTATTTAACCAGGTAGGCTAGTTGAGAACAAGTTCTCATTTGCAACTGCGACCGGGCCAAGATAAGAGCATAGCAGTGTGAACAGCAACACAGAGTTACACATGGAGTAAACAATAAACAAGTCAATAACATGGTAGAAAAAAAGAGAATCATATACAATGTGTGCAAAGGCATGAGGTAGGCAATAAATCGAATAATTACAATTTAGCAGATTAACACTGGAGTGATAAATCATCAGATGATCATGTGCAAGAAGAGATACTGGTGTGCAAAAGAGCAAAAAGTAAATAAATAAAAGCATATGGGGGTGAGGTAGGTAAATTGGGGGTAGTTTACAGATGGACTATGTACAGCTGCAGCGATCGGTTAGCTGCTCGGATAGCAGATTTTTAAAGTTGTTGAGGGAGATAAAAGTCTCCAACTTCAGAGATTTTTGCAATTCGTTCCAGTCGCAGGCAGCGAGAACTGAAGGAAATGCGTCCAAATGAGGTTTTAGCTTTAGGGATGATCAGTGAGATACCCTGCTGGAGCGCTGCTGCGGGTGGGTGTAGCCATCGTGACCAGTGAACTAGATAAGGCGGCACTTTACCTAGCATAGCCTTGTAGATGACCTGGAGCCAGTGGGTCTGACACGACGAACATGTAGCGAGGGCCAGCCGACTAGGGCATACAGGTCGCAGTGGTGGTCGTATAAGGTGCTTTAGTAACAAAACGAATGGCACTGTGATAAACTGCATCCAGTTTGCTGAGTAGAGTGTTGGAAGCTATTTTGTAGATGACATCGCCGAAGTCGAGGATCGGTAGGATAGTCAGTTTTACTAGGGTAAGTTTGGCGCGTGAGTGAAGGAGGCTTTGTTGCGGAAAAGAAAGCCGATTCTTGATTTGATTTTGGATTGGAGATGTTTGATATGAGTCTGGAAGGAGAGTTTGCAGTCTAGCCAGACACCTAGGTACTTATGATGTCCACATATTCTAGGTCGGAACGTCCAGGGTGGTGATGCTAGTCGGGCGTGCGGGTGCAGGCAGCGAACGGTTGAAAAGCATGCATTTGGTTTACTAGCGTTTAAGAGCAGTTGGAGCCACGGAAGGATGTTTGTATGGCATTGAAGCTCGTTTGTGAGGTTAGATTGCACAGTGTCCAAGGAAGGGCCGGAAGTATATAGAATGTGTCGTCTGCGTAGAGGTGGATCAGGGAATCGCCCGCAGCAAGGACAACATCATTTATGTATACAGAAAAGAGTCGGCCGAGAATTGAACCCTGTGGTACCCCATAGAGACTGCCAGAGGACCGGACAACATGCCCTCCGATTTTACACACTGAACTCTGTCTGCAAAGTAGTTGGTGAACCAGGCAAGGCAGTCATTAGAAAAACCGAGGCTACTGAGTTCTCGATAAGAATATGGTGATTGACAGAGTCGAAAGCCTTGGCCAGGTCGATGAAGACGGCTGCACAGTAATGTCTTTTATCGATGGCGGTTATGATATCGTTTAGTACCTTTGAGCGTGGCTGAGGTGCACCCGTGACCGCTCGGAAACCGGATTGCACAGCGGAGAAGGTACGGTGGGATTCGAGATGGTCAGTGATCTGTTGTTGACTTGGCTTTCGAAGACCTTAGTAGGCAGGGCAGGATGGATATAGGTCTGTAACAGTTTGGTCCAGGGTGTCTCCCCCTTTGAAGAGGGGATGACCGCGGCAGCTTTCCAATCCTTGGGGATCTCAGATGATACGAAGGAGAGGTTGAACAGGCTGGTAATAGGGGTGCGACAATGGCGCGGACAGTTTCAGAAATAGGGGGTCCAGATTGTCAAGCCCAGCTGATTTGTATGGGTCCAGGTTTTCCAGCTCTTTCAGAACATCTGCTATCTGGATTTGGGTAGAGGAGAAGCTGGGGAGGCTTGGCGAGTAGCAGCGGGGGGGCGGGGCTGTTGGCCAAGTTGGAGTCGCCAGGAGAAGGCATGGCCAGCCATTGAGAAATGCTTGTTGAAGTCTTCGATTATCACGGATTTATCGGTGGTGACCGTGTTACCTAGCCTCAGTGCAGTGGGCAGCTGGGAGGAGGTGCTCTTGTTCTCCATGGACTTTACAGTATCCCAGAACTTTTGGAGTTAGAGCTACAGGATGCGAATTTCTGCTTGAAAAAGCTGGCCCTTGTCTTTCCTGACTGACTGTGTATTGTTCCTGACTTCCCTGAACAGTTGCATATCGCGGGGCTCTTCGATGCTATTGCAGTTCGCCACAGGATGTTTTTTGTGCTGGTCGAGGGCAGTCAGGTCTGGATGTGAACAAGGCTATATCTGTTCTTGGTTCTGCATTTTTAACGGAGCATGCTTGTCTAATATGGTGAGGAAGTAACATTTAAAGAATGACCAGGCATTCTCAAACTGACGGGATGAGGTCAATATCCTTCCAGGGTACCCGCCGGCCAGGTCGATTAGAAGGCCTGCTCGCAGAAGTGTTTTAGGGAGCGTTTGACAGTGATGAGTGTGGTCGTTGACCGCGACCCGTGCGGATACAGGCAATGAGGCAGTGATCGCTGAGATCTTGATTGAAGACAGCAGAGGTGTATTTGGAGGGCAGGTTGGTCAGGAAATGTCTATTAGGTGCCCATGTTTACGGATTTAGGGTTGTACACTGGTGGGTTCCTTGATGATATTGTGTGAGATTGAGGGCACAAGCTTGGATTGTAGGACTGCCGGGGTGTTAAGCATACCAGTTTAGGTCACCTAACAGAACAAATACTCTGAAGCTAATGGGAGCGATCAATTCACAGATGGTGTCACGGGCACAGCATGGGAGTCGAGGGTCGGTAGCAGCACGGCAACAGTGAGAGGACTTATTTCTGGAGAGATTAATTTTTAAAATTAGAGTTCGAACTGTTTGGGCAAGACCTGGAAAGTATGACAGAACTTTGCAGGCTATCCTCGCAGTAGATTGCACCTCCTCCCCTTGGCAGTTCTATCTTGACGGGAAAGTGTTATATAGTGGGTATGGAAATCTCAGAATTCTTGGTGGCCTTCCTAAGCCAGATTCGGACACGGAAGGACATCAGGATTGGCAGAGTGGTGCTAAAGCGGTGAGAAGGCAAACTTAGGGAGGAGCTTCTGATGTTGACATGCATGAGCCAAGGCTTTTTCGATCACAGAAGTCAACAAATGAGGGTGACTGGGGACATGCAGGGCCTGGGTTTACCTCACCATCCCGAGAACAGAGATAAGTAGGATGAGGTGCGGCTAAAGGCTATCAAAACTGGTCGCCTAGAGCTGTGAGGACAAAGAAATAAAAGGAGCAGATTTATGGCGTGTAGAATAGATTCTGGGCATAATGTGCAGACAGGGGTATGGAGGGGCGCGGGTACAGCGGAGCAAGCCCAGGCACTGGTGTATGATAAGAGAGGTTGTATCTCTGGACATGCTTTCTCAATGGAGGTCACCGCATGTGTGGGGGGGGGACAAAGGGGTATCAGAGGTACGAGAGTGGAACTACAGGGTCCATTGCAAACCAAAACAATGATAATGAAAAACTACCTGAACAACAGTATGCAAGGCATATTGATATTTGAAGAGACATCACAATAAGCATAAAGTGATTGCAGGTCTTGATTGGGAGAGCTAGCTAAAACAACAGGTAAGATAAACAGCAGCAATAACAGGGTGCTAGTCTAACACAGCAACAACAGGTAAAATGCGACGCCTAGGCAGAAGAGAGTGAGCGGATTAACTACACACAGAACTCTTGATAAAAGCACAGAGCCACAGATAAAACACAAATAAACGAGAATGGAGTACCGTAATTAATTGACAGTCAAGCATGCGCATCAGCTATGTAGCCAAGTGATCATAGTGTCCAGGGGCAGCCGAGATGGAGCAGAGGCCTCCACTAAGTAGCACGCGGCGTTTAAAGTTAGTACCCGGGGTGGTCTGCTCAGACGAGGGGTCTGCTCAAACGAGTGTCGTGTCGACAGAGAATCCAGAAGAATCCAAGCTGAATGGCGAAAGAGAGTTGTGAAATTGTAGAAATTGTGTGCTAACTGGTGCTAGCTTCGGCAGTGGCGCTAACTGCCGCTGTAGCTGCAAGCTGCTGAGGATCAGAAGTAATGGCTCAGATTACGGCAGAATCCGCGTTTGTCGCAAGACAGTCGATGCTGGTAAATTGGTGAGAATATCCAGGCTAATAACAGGGCTTGTGTCTGTGCAGAAGGTAAAAGCTACTAGCAGCGGCAAAAAAAAATGGCTAAATTAGCTTGTAGCTGATTTAGACCAGTTGTGATGGATTGGCAGGGCTCTGTCGGGCAAAAAAAAGTCCAGTCCAATTGGCAAAAGAGGTATTGTAGCCCAAGAATTCGCTGTAGACTCTTCGGCTAGCGCAGATGGCCTAGCTCGAGGCTAGCTCAAGGCTAACTGGTGCTTGCTTCGGACAAGAGTGTTAGCCATAGTATAGCCACTCGGTTCACTACTAGTAGCTGTGATAATACGGTGTAATTGTCCAAAGCTTGCGTCAAATCCGGTGATGTGGTAGAAAAAGCAGTCCCGATATGCTCTGGTAACAATCACCTAACGCTATTCAGACTAGCTAATAATGCCCCGTATTAGACTGTCTGATCTGTATCCAGGTTAGGGCATGAAAGGCGATAACGCGCGCTGAAAGGCATGTACGTCCTAAATCCTCTCCAACCCACTAACATATGATAGTAGCATCTCTGCAGCTTCCTGTCGGCGGTACGTCTCTCTCACCCTAAGCTCCACTATAACAACAATCGCATCCGTCAACTCATTGTAGGCGCGAATTAAAGGTATTCAGTCCTAGATGAAGTGAAAACTTAAAAATATATACGAAATGTATACGAAAAATACGAATACTATTTACACGGGACAGACAGGACAAAGACACATCCGACTGCTACGCCATCTTGGATTCGCTAATGGGGATCCATAATAAATACAAATAACTTGTCAACCCTGCTACCCATAGATAGATTGGCTAGAAGCCAGGGAAGGGAAATATATAGTGAGGGAAATATAGAAAATAGTTTATCTATGTAACACACTTGTTACTATTTTTACTTTCTCTTTGAATACTTTTTGAATTTGACACATCAACTGAAACCAGCATGTAGACTGTCTGCAACCAACCAACCATATTGGCTAACCAACATGAGAAACAATGTTGAAGCAGTGGCTAGATCTTTTTCTCACGTTCGTCTCTTTCCCACAGGCCCTGGTAAAGCCATTACGGTGTGGTCCACATAGAGATCTCCACCACTTCAGCCGCTAGTGCCTAAGTACGGCGCTCACAGGGACTCTCCACTGGCCTTCCCTTCCCTGCACAGAGAAACAGTACTAGAGACTTCTGGCTGTGGACAGTGTCCGAGTGAATGTTTCATTGCTCTAAGAACCCCTCCCGCTCTTCGAGGACCTAACTTACCTACCCGTCAAGAGAACGCTCCTGCCGCTGAGTTAGCTGGTCAGGCATTTCATCCAGGCCCTCAGCATCAGGACTTAGCGAGGCGGCAGCCCCCACCAGCCCCTGTGACTGGAGCTATTCAGGGGGAGGAGGGGAAGGAGACCCCCGGCCGGTGCAACACTTTCCCTTGAGATGAAGCTTCAAGCCGTGATGGAGAACCTGCACAGGCAGCAGAGGGCCAAGTTGCTGATGGAACTGGAGCAACAGCAGCTGCAGCAGGACGGCGCTCGCGGCCGGACCACCGCTGGCGTTGGGGACCAGCTGATGGGAAGCCCCGCCCCGGAGTCAGAGCACGCCCAGATGGCGGCCCTGGCAGCCATGAGGGCGGTGGCGGCCGGGTTGCAGAGGGCCTCAGACAGCCCCATGTCAGAGCGCAGCAGCGGGGGAGAGGACGAGGAAGAAGAGGATGATGACGAGGAGGAGGAAGGGGAACAGTACAAAGATATGATGGGCTCTGAGGAAGAGGAGATGATGTGAGTAGGACTGCCTCATGCTTATACATGCTTATACCGGGCCAGTATCCGATAGGTCGCTAGTTTGAATCCCCAAGCCTTGAGCAAGGCACTTAACCCTAATAAATCACTCTGGATAAGAGTGTCTGCTAAATGACTAACCTTGAATGTCTGACTGGGTGCTTTGCTCTGGTCTAGGGTTTTGTTTGACCTTTGTAAGTTTATTAAAATGTTCCCAATCTTTACCATTTAGCCTAGCCTATATACTGTCACGCAACACCTTTTTAAAGTTTCAATCGTGTGTTAGCTGGCTTTCGATCAAAATAATTATTGCCCTCGTGATTACACGAGTGCTTACACAAGTTTTATTTAAATGTTTTACCTTTTATTTATACAGGTCAGTCAATTAAGAACAAATTCCTATTTACAATGACGACCATGTCCAACACATCAATAAACAACAATTACCCAATACATATCTATATACTCATCATTTACACAATACATATCTATATACTCATCAATTACACAATATATATCTATATACTCATCAATTACACAATACATATCTATATACTCATCAATTACACAATACATATCTATATACTCATCAATTACACAATACATATCAATATACTCATCAATTACACACTATATGAAAGCAAACGCAAAACATGAAAATCAAAACACAATAATATGAAACAAACACATTCTTTCGTAAAAAGGCCCTCTAACATATGCCTGAATTGCCCTAGAGGCACCAAATCCTTCAAGGACTTTTGGAGATCATTCCAAGTCACCCAAACACCAGTACATTGGTATATACCAGTATGTGTACGGTGTTGTAACGTGGCTGGCATGGCTCTTTCTCTCGGCTGCAGAAAGCAGAAGTGGGATGAGGAGGACTTTGAGGGGGAGATGGAGGAGGACTATGAGGACGAGCTGGTGGACGAGGGGCTTCCCACGGGCCGGGAGGCGCTGGCCATGCTGCTGCCCCACCGCCAGCTGCACGCCCACTCCCAGCTGCTGAAGCAGGCCCGGCCCCGCACCGGGACCCGCCCGGACCAGGAGCCCAGAATGGCCATCCTCCCCCCACACGGATCCCACAGCCAGCTGGGAGGCCAGGACCACGGAGACTGGACTTACGAAGAGCAGTTTAGACAGGTAGGACCCTGGGGGGGTGGTTATAGTGGGTAGGTACATGTAGGTAGGTATACCCACAGCGGGGTTGACTTCCTGCTTCCAGACATCAACGGAAGACAATATTTGCCAAGAATGCCACTATTAGCTCTTCAGTTCGGCTCTCCAATTTGAAACCTCCCTCCCTTGAGGCATGCTCACATTGGAAAGGGTCTTAGGAAATTTGAATGCTGTTGATGTAAGCAGGATGTCGCCTAGCTGTGTATGATGTCATATTGCTGAGTCTACTTTTAACCGTCCTTAGCAGGCTCATATTTACTGTAAACACTGCATTGGTTTTGATATGGTTTGGAGACCCTGTTGAAATTGTTGTATAGATACAGTGGGATTGTTTTTATGTGAAGTATTTCCGTTGTGAGAAGCTGTGTTCGAGCATAGCGATAGGGCTATGTCGAGGTGGACCAGAAAGAAGAGAACATAATACACTGCATACATGTATGTTTCCATTGTAGCTAATGCTAAAGGTTAGGTTAGCTATTGATAAAGGGTAGAAGTGGAAAAAGTATAGGTTAAACATGTGAATTGCATTATTTAAACATAAATTATAATATCTCTTGTGTGAAAACAAAGTAAAATATACCTAGCTGCTATATGCACATTTTACATAAGCCAGCCTCTGTAAAATGCTGCCGCAGGGTATTTTTGAAAAATAGGGAAATGCAAGTTAAATGTTTGCTACACATATTGTCATTTTTACACAGACTTCGGAAGTTATGTAATAATGACAATATAATTTCGGTACTTGCGTATTTGGTGAAATAATTTAATACATGGGTCTCTGTGTTAAGAGATCCAAGGCAAAATGTATGGAATGTTCTTGTCACGCCCTGACCTTAGAGATCCTTTTTATGTCTCTATTTTGGTTTGGTCGGGGCGTGAGTTGGGGTGGGTATTCTATGTTCTATGTTTTCTATTTCTTTGTGTTTGGCCGGGTGTGGTTCTCAATCAGAGGCAGCTGTCTGTCGTTGTCTCTGAGAACCATACTTAGGCTCCCCTTTTTCCCACCTGTGTTTGTGGGAAGTTAACTTTGGTTAATGGCACATAGCCTTAAGCTTCACGGTTTGTTTTTGTAGTGTTTATTGTTTTGTTCGGCGTCATTTTTATAAATAAAAGGAAAAATGTACGCTCACCACGCTGCACCTTGGTTCTCTTCTTCTCTTAACGGCCGTGACAGAACTTCCCACCAACAACGGACCAAGCAGCGTGGTAAGGAGGAGCAGCGTGTCCAGGACTACAGCTGTCTCTTATACACATCTAGATGTGTATAAGAGCAGCGTGGTAAGGAGGAGCAGCGTGTCCAGGATTCATGGACTTGGGAGGAGATCCTGGACGGTAAGGGACCCTGGAGGCAGGCTGGGGAGTATCGCCGTCCACGGGAGGAACTGGAGGCAGCAAGAGCAGAGCGGCAGCGTTACGAAGGAACACGGCTAGCAAGGAAGCCCGAGAGGCAGCTCCAAAAAAAATTTGGGGGGGGGGGGGGCACAATTTTGATCCATGGTACGATCCATGGCACGAAGCCTCCAGTGATGATCCATGGCACGAAGCCTCCAGTGATGATCCATGGCAAGAAGCCTCCAGTGATGATCCATGGCACGAAGACTCCAGTGATGATCCATGGCAAGAAGCCTCCAGTGGCTGAGTCAGGTTGGAGACCTGAGCCAACTCCCCATGCTTACCGTGGCGAGCGTCGTACTGGTCAGGCACCGTGTTATGCGGTGGAGCGCACGGTGTCTCCAGTGCGCGTGCACAGCCCGGTGCGCTACCTTCCAGCTCCCCGAATCGGCAGGGCTAGAGTGGGCATCCAGCCAGGTCGGAGAGTGCCGGCTCAGCACATCTGGCCGCCAGTACGTCTCTACGGCCCAGGATATCATGCGCCGGCTCTGCGCACTGTGTCTCCGGTGCGTCTGCACAGCCCAGTGCGTCCTGTGCCAGCACCTCGCATCTGCATGGCGAAAATAACCATCCAGCCAGGTCGGGTTGTGCAGGCTCTACGCTCAAGACCTCCAGTGCGCCTCCACGGCCCAGTGTATCCTGTGCCTGTCCCCAGAAGGACAGGGCCTCCTGTATGTCTCTCCAGCCTGGTGAGTCCTGTGCCTGCGCTTAGAACTAATCCTCCTGTATGTCTCCCCAGCCTGGTGAGCTCTGTGACAGCTCAACGTACCAGACTGCCCATACGTCTCCTCCCTCCAGTGATGATCCATGGCAAGAAGCCTCCAGTGAAGAGTCATGGCCTCCATGGCCTTCAGGCCTCAAGTCCGGAGCCTCCAGCGACGGCCTCCAGTCCGGAGCCTCCAGCGATGGTCTCCAGTCCGGAGCCCGCTACGAGGGTCCCCAGTCCGGGGTCGACGACGAGGGTCCCCGCACCAGAGGTGCCACCAAGGTGGGGTGAGCCAGTGATGGAGTGGGGTCTGCGTCCCGCATCTGAGCTGCCACCGCGGATAGATGCCCACCCAGACCCTCCCCTATAGGTTTAGGTTTTGTGGTCGGAGTCCACACCTTTGGGGGGGGGGGTACTGTCACGCCCTGACCTTAGAGATCCTTTTTATGTCTCTATTTTGGTTTGGTCAGGGCATGAGTTGGGGTGGGTATTCTATGTTCTATGTTTTCTATTTCTTTGTGTTTGGCCGGGTGTGGTTCTGTCTGTCGTTGTCTCTGATTGAGAACCATACTTAGGCTGCCCTTTTTCTCACCTGTGTTTGTGGGAAGGTAACTTTGTTTGATGGCACATAGCCTTAAGCTTCACGGTTTGTTTTTGTAGTGTTTATTTTTTTGTCCGGCGTCATTTTTATAAATAAAAGGAAAAATGTACGTACACCACGCTGCACCTTGGTCCTCTTCTTCTGTTAACGGCCGTGACAGTTCTAGAATGTTCTACCACATGTTATCATGACATGTCAGCGTTGCCGTAACAATCTGAGTTATATCATGGTTACCCCAGAATCTATATTATATTGTTGACAGTTATATAATTAATAACTGGGCAGCAGGTAGCCTAGTGATTAGAGTGTTGGACTAGTAACTGAAATGTTGCAAGATCAAATCCCTGAGCTGTCAAGGTAAAATTCTGTAATTCTGGCCCTGAACAAGGCAGAACCCACTGTTCCTAGGCTGTCATTGAAAATAAGAATTTGTTCTCAACTGACTTGCCTAGTTAAATAAAGGAAAAATAAATAAAAAATAGTTCCTGTACTAGTACCTTGTCCATTCAGATAATGTTACGCAATCCAATGTTAATGACTCACTGCGGAATTCAGTTTATTTCTCTGCATAATTCCCCCCCACACGGAACTCTGTAAGGAACATGAACTCAAACTTTATGTATTTTCCACCTTCATTTTTATGTTATACAAACACATGTTAAATGTATTTTCTTGTTGATAGTAGCTGAGTAGAAGTGCTGTGATGGTCTGGCGTGTGCTTCTCCATGGGGAGGAAGGGGTTAAGACCGTACCATTTATTTTGGGCAGGTGGGTGGAGGCAGTTGGAATGTGCCTGAGGGAGAGTGCTAATCTGGCCATTCAGGACCCAGACCCTCTCAGACTAGTTGCACGTCTCTATCAGTCTGTCAGTTGGAACCATTCCAAACAGAAATGTTAGCCCTGCATTAAAAACTAGACATTCAGGTAAGTGCTAGATGACAGCCAGTGTATAGTTGCCTTTAGCCAAACCTGGCCATGCAGCCTAGGAGTGTATCATCTTGGCTGTGGAAAGGTCAGACTAAATTAGCCCCCATGTGGTGGGGACGGAGGTCTGATTAAAAATGTGGTCATCAATTAATCAAAATTTTGAGGCGAGGCAGGTTGCCAGTAGCCTCTGATAGAAGATATCTGCCGCCGGCATAAGGAGGCAGCTGAATTACAAAAAGGATTCGTTGGGTGGATATCAAATTATACCAGCAGTGGATACTTTTTTGCCAACGAAACTGATTTGCCCCTGGTAGAGTGCCATTTGAGCTGTGTTATTTTAGTGACACCCATCCCTACCCCCTGGCGCCTGTACATACACCTGCCCCCTGATATTTTGTTATGGCAGCACTTCTTTTATTACTACCCGGACCTCTTTCCATTCACTGTTGTTTACTCCATCAAACACATGAGGGAGGATCTTTTTCTTTTTTCTCTCCCAACCTGTAGGCCTACATGTATCTGTTACAGTTCAACATCTGATAAGGCAGAGGTCATCATACCTGTTCGTTATCACAATAACATGGCACGAGAATCTGGTGCTTTCTGGGCTAGCCTACTTCCACTGTCCAAAATGTCACCCTATTTCCTATTTGTGATGTTTTATTTGTGTGTGTGTCTGTGTCTGTGTCTGTGTCTGTGTCTGTGTGTGTGTGTGTAGTGCACTTTTGGCCAGAAAGTAGTGCACTGTGTAGGGAATACGGTGCCATTTCAGAAGCAGCTTGGTGCTCAATCACCAGAGGGTACACTCTATGTTTTACCTCCCATGTTTAACTTACAGTCTTGTTTGTTGTGTTCAGAACTGGCTTTACCCCCTGCAGCTCATTAACCCTGCAGCTCATTAACCATGCAGCTAGCGTGTAGACTTACATATTCACCTCTTGTATTTTGTTTTAACACCTTGAAACATGTACTAATTATTATCACAGCATGCCGTGCATTCAGACCTCTGTAACAAACATGCACAACTCCAAAAATGTGAGAAAATAAATTGCAAGCTGTTTTTAAATACAGAGAAATACTCCAGTAAAAAAATTGCATCTTAATTGACAATCCACCAGGCCCCTACTTTTATAGCACAATTCCAGACAAAACCTCCAATTTTGGGCCTTTTAGGATGACAATTACCATGTTCCTCTTTCCTGAAGTTGACTAACCACAACAGTCATTTTGTTGAAGGGGAATCTGTTGCTCATCCACAAATGAGGCAGAGAGTGTTGACCTCCCCACTGTCCATTGCCTACCCCTTCTCCTTTCATTACACATTCATCCTCCGGCTATAAAACTCCAAAAGCAGAAAAGACTTTGATGTACCCTGTCCTGTTTTTTAAATACAAACAGCAGGGCAGATGTAACACAGATGGACAGTAAATAGAGTATATGTTTAAAATGTATTGCACTCATTATTATCAGGGAGTTGGCATTAAATATTGGTTTGCACGCACCAACACACGGAATGGGGGAAGGGCGGTGACTCCAGGAAATGAAGGATGAATTGGAGCCAATGCCACAAAGTGACACTTATTGGGATTGCTCGCCAGCGTGATTCTGCTGATACTACTCCTATATCGATGGCATTCCTTGATGTTCACTCCTGAAATTTGTAACCTATACAGTGGATTCTGAAAGTTTTCAGACCCCTTGACTTTTTCCACATTTTGTTACGTTACAGCCTAATTCTAAAATTGATTAAATAGTTTTTTCCCTCATCAATCTACACATAATAACCTATAATGACAAAGCAAAAACTGTTTTTTTGAGTAAAAGTTCTGAATGCTTTTTTGATTTTTGTTCGATTTAAAATCCCAACTTTTGAAGTATAGAGCCAAAATAATAAAAAATGCTTCACTGTCACAATAATTACGGAGGACACTGTAAATGAATAAAATCCAGACTTAAGCAAAGTCAGTGATGTATTACATCCAGTTCTCACAGCATTTATTTGTGTGACCCAATCATTTGTGTGCAGTGCACGGCAGACCATTAGAGGATATGCTGAAGGCCTGTTGAAAAATTCTGTCGTCAAACTATCGTCCATGAAGTGCCCTGGGGAACCTTTGGGTGTGTGACAGACTTTGTTTTAACACAAAGAAAGAACAGGGTTAATGGAACTAGGCATTCCATAAAAACAACGGCTTAAACAAAACAAACAATGGCATTGGAAGACCTATTAAAGTCTTCCTGTTGAGTCAAGGAGAAACAGAGGGATGTAACTAAAGGGTGTGGGGGGGGGAGCGAGGGAGAGAGCAGTTTGAACAGCAGCCAAGCAGTACAAGTGTAGTGAATACTGGCTTTTGGCTGTGAAGTGGAGTGTTTAAAAGTGTCCAGTATCTAGTTGCTTTGCAGCTGATGTAAGAACTGTGCAGCCAAGGGGATTCTGGAAATTGGCAGGCACTCAATATGGTTTTGAAAGGGGGTAGCTAGTAGCAGGAATGTAAACAATGATTGCATAAAGGTCAGCAGTTCCCATTTCGGCATTTGGCCTTTTTTGTATAGTTTCAAGGCATCTACACAGTGTCTTTAGTTATCTGGGAAAACCTAGCTTTGTATTTATTCAGAAAGTGATTTGATTTAACCGTGACTTGTCAACTAATACATTGTCAGGGAGTGGATTGAGATTATACTACATGCATTTGCTTTATGAGTCCAGCCTCTCAAACCATATATCTTTCTTTGTGGATGACCTGCGTCGTTTGTCGTGTCTAATCTGTACATTTCTATACAAGGCTCAAGCTTCTTACGGTATGAAAGACTAGAATGTAACCTTGTGCCAAAATACTCTGGTAAAAATGCGATTACTATTGAATGGTTACGTTTGAAGTGTCAACAAACAAAGTTATGACGTCTTTGAAATAAGTAATCTATAGAAACATCCATATCCTTACAAAGACCATGTTTGTGCTCTGTCGCCTTGAAATACCTTGAAACAGTGCTCCATCAGCCTTGGGCATTAAAAGGTTGCATTCTTTAAGAATTCAATGGGAAATAGATCAGACACAGATATGTTTCACACTACCTGGTATTTCTGAATCCACCTTATTTGAAATAGATTGGGGAAAATGTCAGTTGGGGAAAATGTAAATGTACAATTCAATAGCCATTATAAGCTTGACCGTCATACAAAGAATGATGTGTGAGATTAACCAGCCACACCTTGTTTTGATCCCATCCACTTCTGAAAGATGGTTAGGATTCAAGTCACAACAGTGGGCATTGTCATGACTCCCCCTGGGGTGTATTCATTACGCTGATTCTGTTGCAAAACATTTACTGCCATTTACTGCAAACTGAAAATGTTTTGCAATGAAAAAATGTGTTTCTATTCGACAAATTCAGGTAGGTCCCACAACATGGCAGCTGACAAGGAGAGGACAGTTTTATTTTATTTAAAAAATATATATATTTAACCATTATTTAACTAGGCAAGTCAGTTAAGAACAAATTCTTATTTACAATGACGGCCTACACCGGCCAAACCCTTACGACGCTGGCTGGACCAATTGTTCGCTCCCTATGATCAAGTGTCAGCAGAGGTTAAACGTTTTACCCATCCAACCTATTGATCTGGATGGCCCGGCCAACACGACCAGGGCAGATGTCACTAGTTACCACAGCCACAAAATGATGGCTAAACCCCACCTATTTTGACAATTATCTTAATTAAAATCTGGTTTTAAACTTAACCTTAACCACACTGCTAACCTTATGCCTAACCATAACATTAAATGAAGACCATTTCATGAATTTATGCGATATAGCCAATTTTGACTTTGTGGCTCTGGTAACTAGTGACAACTGACCAGGACATCTCCTTCCCTAAAGAGCCACATGGAAAGTGCTGCTGAGGGTGGCGTGACCTGGGCTGTCGTTATCCATCACCCTCATAGCCAAGGTCATCAATCATTCTGATTGATACTCTGCTAACAACCAGAGCCTTTCTCGCCAGACATGTCTTCTGTTCCCTTCAGATTGTCTGCCGGTCCTGTTTGGTAACGCAGGCACTGGGACCAGTTTGTTTGGTTAGGTGATGTTGTCTTCTTAGAGTCTGTTCTTGTTCGTGCCAATCAAACATTTCCCCATCCACTCACATTGCTCACATGTGAAACTGCAGCTTGCTCAAAGTTCCGCCCTACCTTCTTTGGCATTTATAAACTTGATACTATTCATTAGACTGTGTAGTTAGGTTAGGCCCTTAATACATCGTCATACAGTTAGCAATCTAGACGCTCTCACAAGCTGCCAACTGTTCCACATTCTTCTTAAAGTCTATACAGGCTGTATGTACTGTAAGAACAGCTGAGGTTAGTGGGAACGGGATACATGTGTCATTGAATAGTGTTCATTCTATTTCCATGTCATGTATCGTCAAGTGGTGTTCACTCTATTTTCACATCAACTGTAAATATATCCAATGAAAGACATGATTATTACTTTGACGTTGGCCCTATGCAGGATTCCTTCATTGACTCCATTAATTGACAGAATTCAAACATATTACACTTGCTATGCTACCCTTTGCATTGTGTATCACCATATTACTCTTAATCCAAGCATAGCAGTTCGTTGTTATTTTTTTTACAATCCTCTCCAATCTCTCTTCAGTTCATAGAAAATGCTGCAATACTCACTGGGAGGAACAGCTTTGTTTTTGCTTCTCTGAGTATTTGCTTGCGTCTAAATCCTTTGATACTGTCCCAACCCACTATCCATTAGGTGAATCTTGGATTATGAAGTCAGGAATTCAGTCAGGATGTGTAACTTTGTGGGCGACCCAACCAAATTCACATAGAAATGTGAGTTATAGATCTGTCATTCTGAAAGCTAGTCTATGAAGCTTCCCATTCTTACGTTAAGTTTTTGATTCTTTTACTTTCGGTTTTGTACACCAGCTGAAAGTACAATATTTTTGGTTGTTGAAAAGATATTTCACAGCTGTTTAGATGGTACAATGATTCTCTACACTATACTTGTTTTGCTTGTTTGTCACATAAACTAAAATTACGTGAAATATTTGAATTTTAGCAACCAGGAAATGGGGGAGCGATTTCTACATAGTGCACCTTTTTTAAATGTGTTGTGCCATGTTCAACAGTGGTTCTGTCTCTAGGTATAGTGCTCAGGTAGCCTAGTGGTTAAGCTGTGTGCCCCTGAGCAAGGCACTTAACCCTAGTTGCTCTGGAAAAGTGTGTCTGCTAAAATGTAAATGTAGAAAGGCTGAATTTGTTTTCATGTTTGTAAACAAGACAAAATGTCTGTGAGGAGGTTTATGTATTCTCATTAAAATGAGGCGTGTTGTGGATTTAAGTGATTGGTGTGTAGAAACAGATAAATCTCAAATAAAAATTCAGAACATTTTCTCCGTTATTTTAAATGTCGAATAGCTAACTGGTTGTGGTGTGACGGTTGGTAATGTGTTACAACAGTATGATGTATGGGGTGAAGAAAGAGGGTAGAGACAGACAGGGAAGACAAAAATATAACATTTTTTTGTCAGACTAGTTTCAGGCTCATTCAAACAGAGAGTGGAACTGCTCTTGCTATTCATTCATTGACCATCCACAGGTGTGAACCGTGTTCTTTCTTACTGTGCTAATGTCTTCACACTACAAAAGGGAAACAACCATTTACAAAAAAAAGTAGAGGTTGGGGTTTATTTTATTTACATACTACATACTTTAAACTTTACTTTTTTTTAAACTACAGTGTACTTTGCTGGTTCCCTCTTCTTGAGCTTGTTCAGTGTATTATGTAGTCTCCAGTTCCTGTTCCTACAGCTTATTGAAAGTTTAACATTATTTTCCTCTTGAGTGGAAATCTTCTCAAGAAGGCAAGCAGTGAAATTGCTTGCTGCGATAAATCTAGCCAATTCCGATAATGTGGACCTAATTAGCATTATGAGCAATTTCTTCTAATAAAGAAATGTAGGCTGTTGGTTGTGAAACATATATGGTAACCGCGTGGTATAATGCTCGACACAAATCATGGCTTATCTGTTTCTACACACTAATCACAAATGAAAAATTCTGAACAGTTGCTCCTTTAATTCAATACATATTTAGTAAGCTAGCAAAGTCAGCCAGCATAGCAGGAGCTAGATACCTCTCCTCACTGCGATGCTTTGCCATTACTGTGGTTTCTTAGGTGTAGCTGTGGTTTTATATCTCTTTGAGTTGGAAATCAAAGTATGAGTGTGATAATGAGTCAAAGGGAGCAGTCTGCGCCACATTTTGTTGTTGAATTGTCCTTGTTCACTTGATAAGCGTGTGAAAATGCAGCAAACTAGCATGGGAGAGACACAGCTAGGAACTATACACTATTTGAATAAGAGAGATCATGTGCCCAGGTTCACAATCCATATACAGCACCCCCTCACACCGGTGAAGTCAAGCTGCATGCTCGCTTCCTCCCATCCCCCTCCTGGCCTCTCTCTCCCCTCCCCCACTGCCCTCCTGTGTGTGTGCCAACAGGAAAACAACAAGCTTGACCTGCATAGTTAAAGCATTCAGAAATGAATACGTTGCTGATCTGTATCAATGATCCACGAGACACGAAAAAAAAACATGAAGTCATAAACAGCAGCCTGAACAAAGCTTGCTCAACGTTTTATGCAGCTCACACAGGCAATGCATTGAAGTAGTCTCTTTGACTATCTGTTGGCCTTTTCACATTGTAACATTCTGGGTGGATCTAATGAAATCTGTGCTGGCAGGAAACCTGCTCACACTGAAACTCCCTGCTTCTTAAGTTCACTCTAAAACGCCTGCCTGCTTTTCTATCACTCAGAACACGTAAAACTCCTCAGTAGTGGCATGTATGTAACGAGGTTTATGCTCACTGCCAACGTTTTGTTCATTGACACAGCTCTTTGTGAGACAGTCGCACACAAGGAGACGGTCGACGCCCTATCAGTGTGTGTACTATAGATTTAAGTTGATGTGAAACCTGTAGCCCCAAACCCCACCCGTCCCAGATAAACAGATGTGTTTCTGCCATAGTGATTGGGGGGGGTAAAATGAGGGGGTTAGGGGGGGGGGGTGCAGGTAGGAGTTAGAATGAGGGGTTAGAGGGTGTGTGGGGGTTAGTGGGGTGTGTAGGTGGGAGTTAGAATGAGGGGGTTAGAGGGGTGTGTGGCGGGGGTCTCTAAGAGGTTCACGTGAAAAGGATCAGCTGTATCCAGTAATACAAGAGAGAAGGGGCCAACTAAAGGAACTGGTGGTTGATAGGAGAGCGAGGTGGGGAAGGGAACCTGATTGGTGGGTTCCTCTCCTACCTTGTGTCAGGAACGTCAACCATTTATAGCTCTCTGGCTTTACCTAAGTAGATTGATACTGCTTGTCAGGGAGGGTATCACTAATCTTGTTGACCCTGGTTAAAGGTCTTCCAAACTATATGTCGGATTCAGTATTTTACGAATATTACATGTCACACTGTGCAATGAGAGAGAGAGAGAGAGAGAGAGAGAGAGAGAGAGAGAGAGAGAGAGAGAGAGAGAGAGAGAGAGAGAGAGAGAGAGAGAGAGAGAGAGAGAGAGAGAGAGAGAGGAGAGAGAGAGAGAGAGAGAGGAGAGAGAGAGAGAGAGAGAGAGAGAGAGAGAGAGAGAGAAAGATGAGAGAGAGAGAGAGAGAGAGAGAGAGAGAGAGAGAGAGAGAGAGAGAGAGAGAGAGAGAGAAGAGGCGATGTTGCTTAACTAACGTGGCCCAAAATGTA
>NC_036866.1:10012867-10062932 GCF_002910315.2 Salvelinus sp. IW2-2015
TTGTGTGGTGTGTGTGTTTGTGTGGTGTGTGTGTGTGTGTGGTGTGTGTGTGTGTGTGTGTGTGTGTGTGTGTGTGTGTGTGTGTGTGTGTGTGTGTGTGTGTGTGTGTGTGTGTGTGTGTGTGTGTGTGTGCAGTACAGCCCTGGCAGGTGTGAAAGGATGGGTGTGTTTCATAGGCAACAGCTCATGTGACACACTAGCTCCATGCGATCCCCTCTCAATGTCCATGTGGGGACAGGGCTCAATAGCTAGGCCCAATTATGTGCTACGTGACACTTGTTGCGAGGTGCCTGGATGACTCGCATGGGACTCTGATAGCTGTTGTTTTTCGCACCTCTGAGTACCGTGACTACTTGTGCTGGAATTATTCATGATGTTTGACAATAAAACAGATTTTTGTGTGTGTTTCACCCAACAGGAAAACAACAAGCTTGACCTGCATAGTTAAAGCATTCAGAAATGAATACGTTGCTGATCTTGTATCAATGATCCACGAGACACGAAAAAAAAACATGAAGTCATAAACACAGCCTGAACAAAGCTTGCTCAAACGTTTTATGCAGCTCACACAGGCAATGCATTGAAGTAGTCTCTTTGACTATCTGTTGCCTTTTCACCAATTGTAACATTCTGGGTGGATCTAATGAAATCTGTGCTGGCAGGAAACCTGCTCACACTGAAACTCCCTGCTTCTTAAGTTCACTCTAAAACGCTGCCTGCTTTTCTATCACTCAGAACACGTAAAACTCCTCAGTAGTGGCATGTATGTAACGAGGTTTATGCTCACTGCCAACGTTTTGTTCATTGACACAGCTCTTTGTGAGACAGTCGCACACAAGGAGACGGTCGACCCCTATCAGTGTGTGTACTATAGATTTAAGTTGATGTGAAAACTGTTAGCCCCAAACCCCACCCGTCCCAGATAAACAGATGTGTTCTGCCATAGTGAGTGGGGGTAAAATGAGGGGGTTAGGGGGGGGGGGTGCAGGTAGGAGTTAGAATGAGGGGTTAGAGGGGTGTGTGGGGGTTAGTGGGGTGTGTAGGTGGGAGTTAGAATGAGGGGGTTAGAGGGGTGTGTGGCGGGGGTCTCTAAGAGGTTCACGTGAAAAGGATGCAGCTGTATCCAGTAATACAAGAGAAGGGGCCAACTAAAGGAACTGGTGTTTGATAGGAGAGCGAGGTGGGGAAGGAACCTGATTGGTGGGTTCCTCTCCTACCTTGTGTCAGAAACGTCAACCATTTATAGCTCTCTGGCTTTACCTAAGTAGATTGATACTGCTTGTCAGGGGGGTATCACTAATCTTGTTGACCCTGGTTAAAGGTCTTCCAAACTATATGTCGGATTCAGTATTTTACGAATATTACATGTCACACTGTGCAATGAGAGAGAGAGATGAGAGAGAGAGAGAGAGAGAGAGAGAGAGAGAGAGAGAGAGAGAGAGAGAGAGAGAGAGAGAGAGAGAGAGAGAGAGAGAGAGGAGAAAAGACGAGGAGAGAGAGAGAGAGAGAGGAGAAGGGGGAGGAGAGAGAAATGGTTAGGGAGGAAATGACCATATTAGAGACACATATTTCCCTCAGATTACACAGACCCACAAAAAAAAAAATCTTAACTGACTTGCCTAGTTAAATAAAATATTGATAAAATCTATTCGGCGAGATACCACAGTGTGCCATCACAGCAGTTAGATGTTTTCCATTTAGTATTTTAAGTATTTGCACATCGTTACAACACTGTATATAGACATAATATGACATTTGAAATGTCTTTATTCTTTTAGAACTTCTATGAGTGAGAGAGAGTGAGAGAGAGCATTTTGACGATTTATGGCTCGGCACTCCTAGAAATGCATGCATCCTGTAATTAAGACTGGCCTTGCCTCCAGCCCTACATTTATTACCGCCCCTCCCCCGCCTCGTCATCCAGCCCCCCATCCTTCTGATAATAAGATCTAACTGCAGCTTGGCATCACTAATGGGCGCTAAACGCCACAAAGAGAATGGCCTGTTTGTGATTACACAGCAAGAGCCTGCAAAAAGTACTCCCAAGTCCAGAACAAGACTATAGTTCTGCATTGTGTGCTCTGGCTGAACTGTTGCATTGATGAAGCATCTTGTGCACTTAACAAAAATATATACGCATAATGCAACAATTTCAAAGTCTTTACTGAGTTACAATTCATGTAAGGAAATCAGTCAATTGAAATAAATAAATGATGCCCTAATCTATGGATTTCACATGACTGGGAATACAGATATGCATCTGTTGGTCACAGATACTGTACCTTACAAAAAGAAGTAGGGGCGTTGATCAGAAAACCAGTGAGTATCTGGTGTGACCACCATTTGCCTCATGCAGCGCAACAAATCTCCTTCACATAGAGACATAGAGTTGATCAGGCAGTTGATTGTTGCCTGTGGAATGTTGTCCCACTCCTATTCAATGGCTGTGCAAAGTTGCTGGATATTGTCGGGAACTGGAACATGCTGTCGTACACGTTGATCCAGAGCATCCCAAACGTGCTCAATGTGTGACATGTCTGGTGAGTATGCAGGCCATGGAAAAACTGGGACATTTTCAGCTTCCAGGAATTGTGTACAGATCCTTGCAATATCATGCATTATCATGCTGAAACATGAGGTGATGAATGGCACGACAATGGGCCTCAGGATCTCGTCACGGTATCTCTGTGCATTCAAATTGCCATCGATAAAATGCAATTGTGTTCGTTGTCCGTAGCTTATGCCTGCCCATACCATAACCCCACTGCCACCATGGGGCACTCTGTTCACAACGTTGACATCAGCAAACCGCTCGGCCACACAATGCCATACATGCTACGCTGTCTGCCATCTACCCGGGAAAATTGAAACCGGGATTCATCCGTGAAGAGCACACCATCGAATGCTGAGCATTTGCCCACTGAAGTCTGTTACGACGCCGAACTGCAGTCAGGTCAAGACCCTGGAGAGGACGACAAGCATGCAGAGGAGCTTCCCTGAGACGGTTTCTGACAGTTTGTGCAGAAATTATTCGGTTGCGCAAACCCACAGTTTCATCAGCTGTCCGGGTGGCTCGTCTCAGACGATCCCGCAGGTGAAGAAGCCGGATGTGGAGGTCCTGGGCTGGAGTAGGTTACACATGGTCTGTGGTTGTGAGGCCGGTTGGACGTACTGCCAAATTCTCTAAAACAGAGTTGGAGGCGGCTTATGGTAGAGAAATTAAGATTCAATTCTCTGGCAACAGCGCTGGGGGACATTCCTACAGTCAGCATGCCAGTTGCACACTCCCTCAAAACTTGAGACATCTGTGGCATTGTGTTGTGTGACGACAACTGCACATTTTATTGTCCCCAGCACAAGGTGCACCTGTGTAATGATCATGCTGTTTAATCAGATTTATAAAAATAAAAAAATGATATATATATAATAATTTGAGCTTTATATAACTAGGCAAATCAGTTAAGAACAAATTCTTATTTACAATGACAGCCTACCGGAACTCCCAATCACAGCCAGTTATGATACAGCCTGGATTTGAACCAGGGTGTCCGTAGTGATGCCTCTAGCACTGAGATGCAGTGCCTTAAACCGCTGCGCCACTCGGGAGCCCACGCAGGAGCTTCTTGATATGCCACACCTGTCAGGTGGATGGATTATCCTGGCAAAGGAAAAATGCTCACTAACAGGGATGAAAACAAATTTGTGCACAAAATTTGAGAGAATTAAAGTATTTTGTGTGTATTTCTGGGATCTTTTATTTCAGCTCATGAAACATGGGACCAACACTTTACATGTTGCATTTATATTTTAGTTTGGTATGTGTCATTTCAGAGAGAATTAAAACCCAATGATGAAACAAAATGTATTATTCCGCCTCAGCTATACATTATTGTTTTGATTTGTAAACTACACTTTTGTTTGACACGCTAGTCAGTCAAAAGATACTCTCCACACCAGCGAGTGTGAATCAATCTTTGTTGTGAACAATCTTCATACCGCAATTTAAGTTACCACAATAGCCCACTGTATTCCCATGAGCCATGTGCTTCATTGTTACTGTTCATTTTCACTGAACTTTCCGGAGCTCTCGGCCATAGCAGCTGGGCCACATCAGGTTTTCATCATACTAGACGTCCWCTCTCGACTTAATGGCATTCTAAAGCTGAGGCTCCATCCTCCATTTTGGGGCAATAATAGTTCTCAACCCCCCTTGGTAATCTACTCCCAGCTGTAACCTGTTTTTATCTCTCCCCCTCTTCTCCTCTCCTCTCCAGCTCTACGAACTAGATGGAGACCCAAAGAGAAAAGAGTTTCTGGATGACCTATTCAGCTTCATGCAAAAGAGAGGTGAGCGAGTATTGTAAAAGGAGTGGCGTATATGCAAGACAGTACTGTACCTTTCTGTCCCAGTATCTCATGCAGCAGAGACACATTAATACAAATAAAATACATGACTCGATAGCGATTTCACTGTTTGCCTTGGTGGGTTAGTAGAGAGGCCCTGTTGTGTTCTCTAGCCACCTGCCCCCGCCCCTCCCCCTTCACTGACATAGGAAACACCACTCTCAGCTTTCACCTCCGTGGGTGGATCTTTATTCATTTGCAGATGATTGCTTTATGGTCGGCCAAGCCTTCACTGTTCCCAGCTCGTCTAAAACTAAAGCGTACATGAGACTGCATGTATCAACTTAGGAATGTATTTAGGTATATGTTTAGGCGCCGGAGGTTTTATGTAGCTCCGTTAAGTTATGGTGTTTGTTTGGTTCAGCATTTGCATCTTTTATTAATGATCGTCACTTCGTCAGACTCTATTTGTATTTATTCTGGTTGCCCATTAGAGCTACTCTTCCTGGGGTCATGCAAAATTAAGGCAGATATATACAATTAAAAACATTACATTACATTTCACAACATATTTCACAACACGTTAAGTGTGTGCCCTCAGGCAAACAGCACAGCACGTTGTATAATTTTGATTCACAAACTAGTTCTACTTTGGAAATATAAGACCAACATGTTGAAGGTAATAGCAATAAATATTATTATGTTAAGATAGTCAGTGGGAAAATCCAGTATTGGGTGTTTAGGGTATGTTTACACTATACACTGTGCCCTCAAACAAATGTATGGGCTGGTCTGCGTGCCTAGTTGCTCAAAGAATTAGACACTGCCCTCTAGGTACAATATAGGGAACTGAAAAGAGACTGAGAGGAGAACATTTTCCATTTTTTTCCCCCCATAGCTTTCTTTCAGAATTATTTAAAAAATCATGTTTTTTAAAGCACAATAAGACCCAATACCATAACAAGAACAAAACAGACATGGCATTGACAATTGATTATGTATTGAAGTATTGTGTGCTAAGAAAAGGTGTGATACTCTCCGTAGGAAAACAATACCTAGAACCAGGGTTGGGTAGGTTACTTTCTAAATGTAATATGTTACAGTTACTACTTACCTGTCAAATTGTAATCAGTAATGTAACTTTTGGATTACACAAATTCAGTAACATAATTTGATTACTTTCAGTTACTTTATGATTACTTTCCCCTTACTTTATTATTACTCCCGAGTGGTGCAGTGGTCTAAGGCACTGTATCTCAGTGCTAGAGGCGTCACTACAGACCCTGGTTTGATTCCAGGCTGTATCACAACCAGTCGTGATTGGACCAGCATGGTCCGGGTTAGGGTTTGGCCGGGGGTAGGCTGTCATTGTAAATAAGAATTTGTTCTTAACTGGCTTGCCTAGTTAAATAAAGGTTAAATTAAAAAAATAAGAGGCATTAGAAGAAGACAAAAAGGATCCATCAAATGCATTTGGTGTGTCATCATAGTGATCGCTCAGGTGTAACAAGCATAAACTTGCGCCTTTTTGTCAGTGCTGAATTGAATGTCAATGAGAAAACAAGGTGTCATGTATTTTTTTTTGATCAAACATCCTTTCTGAATTTAAAAGTAATCCAAGAAGTAAGCATCTGGTTTTTCAAAAGTATTTTTAATATGATTTTTTTTTTTTGCTTGTAATGTAGCTGATTACAGTTCGTTTTTTGGTAATCCGATTACATGTAACTGATTACATTTAATCAGTTACTGTCCAACCCAGAATATAGAACATGACATTTCTGAATATATTTTTGTACTCCTGAAGCATTAAAATGTTTCAGACCACTATAAAGTTTTCTCAGTTCACAGTCAGTTCCATGGCAACTTATCAAAAGGGAAACCTAGCAAAAGAGTATGGTGTTAGCGACAGGCAGTGAGTTGTCTTTTCCTCGTCTCCAGGAACCCCTGTGAACAGGATCCCCATCATGGCCAAGCAGGTCCTAGACCTGTACATGCTGTACCAGCTGGTGACAGAGAAGGGAGGCCTGGTGGAGGTCATCAACAAGAAGCTGTGGAGAGAGATCACTAAAGGACTCAACCTGCCTACCTCAATTACCAGTGCAGCCTTTACTCTCAGGACACAGTGAGTACACACACACACAAGCGCGAGCACAAACTTACACACACACACACACACACATGCGCAAGCACACACTTATGCACACCGAACACACACACACACACACACACACATTCCCCCATATCATTTGTAAACTTGTTTCAAGGTATACTTATCCATTGTAATACTGTGTTTTTCAAATAGTTTCATATTTCATAAAATTATCCCAATTCCAACTGAAATGTCTTTTTCACAGGTACATGAAGTACCTGTATCCATACGAATGTGACAAGAGGAGCCTCAGCAACCCCAACGAGCTCCAGGCAGCTATCGACTGTAACCGACGGGAGGGCCGCCGGCAGAGCTTCGGCAACTCACTCTTCACCTACTCCCCCAATGGGACCCCCACCATGCTGTCCTCCCCCAAGCTTTCCATGCAGAACATGGGGATGAACGTGGCCACCAACGGAGGCCACTCTCTCACTCCCATCCAAAAAATCAAGAAAGGTACATAGAAGGAAGGGTTGGGGTTTTGAACTTGGTATGCATTCGTCTAGCCAATGATGAACATCATAGTGTTGATGGATAGAAAGGTGTTTTGCTATACTCAGATATCTTTAAAGGACAATTATTCTGCATTGAGATGAGGAAATGTATTTGTATTTTTTAATAAAAAAAAAAAAGGTGGGTTCATTCATATCACAGACATGAATAAAGCCAACGATTGAAGTGAATGTGAACACGAGGGTTGGGAGGGTTCATACTTATCACAGAACGGTTGAAGTGAACAGTAACCCATAACATCAGACAACAGATACTTAATTTGAAAAGCTACCACATCCTGGACCAAAACTACCCTGCTCTAAACTTCTCCGTCTCCCCTCTCCCCTGTAGAAGAGGAGGGTGGCCAGCCTGTGTCCGGCTTGGGCTTCATGTCCAGGCACCCTCTGGTTGGTAATTCGGCGGCGGCGGTGCAGGCAGCAGCGGCCCAGTTAGCGGCTCTAGAGCAGCTGAGGGACAGACTGGAGGCAGGCGAGCCCCCGGAGAAGAAGATTGCCCTACCTGCTGAGAAGCACCAGCGGCTGCTGCAGAGAGCGCTGCAGCACAATCTGCTGGCCAGGACTGCCCAGATGCCCATGAACATCCGCATCAACAACCAAGGTAGAGCCTGTTGCCATTTTTAAATGCACTTTAAATAATGTTAAATTTGATTTGAAAGTACCAAGATTGGTCCACCATTGCTTCCCTGCAGTAAAATAAATGATTTCTTAGTATAGGTAATAAATAAAAAGGTGTGATGGGTTCGCACTCAAAAAGATGTTGCATACAGCTTAATTCATTTTTCTATTTTATTTTATTATTTTCACTTCATCAGGGATTAGCATACACAGACGTTTCAGCTTTTCAGCCTTCTTCAGTGTGTAGGTACAAAGCTTTTTCATTCAAAACAGCATTTGTAGGGAACACAGGTGAGCAACCGATGAGCAGAAGGTGCTTTTAATCAGGTTTGCCACCAATGTTCCCTCTAAACTGCACGCATGCGTGGGTGCGCAGTAGCCCCGAGCACAGAAGAAATATCAGCCCACTGAGAGAAGCACAATATTGAACTTCATTGTGATCGAATCAACGCAATATTAGCCACATTCAATGCAACATACCGAAAAACAAAACGAATTATGCTAGAGATTTTGTTGTAGGCACAAGGCATCAGAGTATGATTATTTTGCGCACTGACTCTACATACTCTACACAGACCGGTGCATAACCAATCAGAGCTGCAGAAGGCCTATATGCAAATAGACCATTGCCATATATGGATCTGTGTCATTTCATTTTAACTCTACTGTGTTTACAGCTGTGGTAGTGAGTAGATGCGCTTGTTTTGAGATCAAAGCAAGAGGTGCATGTAGTCACATGTGCACATTTTGTTCCTATCCTTTGCTAGTTAGTGAGTTATTAGCCCAGTTATAGATCATTTGTAGTCACCAATAGTGGTGTGATTGCTTACTACAAGAGCACAAAACGTGTTCATTTCTAAACATTTTTGAAAGCGAGTCAGGTACAGAGCTTTTTTATTGTCTTAAAGGGGCAGTGTTGTATTTTGAGACAGGCTTGAATAAACTAAATAGCCAATAGGCAGAGGGTAGCTAGCATAATTTGTCTGATTCTCTGTAATAATGGTATGGGAATAATAATGCATTTTATTTTGTCAAGTGGTTTCTTGCATCAAACAACACAACATGTTCAGTCACGTCCTTGTCTGAAGGACAAGTGGATAAACAGGTTAATGTCAAGCCATGCATGTTTTTTCCCAAAAGTCTCATGGAATGTAGGCCTACATTGTACACCACACATTGGCTGCTACTGTAGGCTGAATGATAGAACAGCTATTTCCATGTTAAAATGTTATGGGATGCATTTTCTCTCATGGTAGTCCACTGGTAGGCCTACATTATGATCAAATAGCCACAGTAGCCGACTTGGCCCCTGTTAAAACTAACTGAAAGCGGTTACAGCCTCAGTGTTCACAGTAAACGTGTGCTGGAAGTTGCACAGAATTTTCACAACGTTTAAGTTAGTTGTCACTCATCTGCCAGTCAGGGATATGGCTTCTCTGGTCTACCTGTATACAAGTTACAGTCATAAAGAAATACAGAATGATAGGGTATGGGAGCGGGCACAAAGGGCAACTGAGGACATCAGGTGGGAACCATTCATGAACCAATTGCTTTAGGTGTCCACTCACTTGGATACGTTGGTAAACTATCTCATGAATTGATATAATGTATCCAAGTGAGCGGGGTGGGTTCCATTTGTTTGTTAGGTTATTCCAGAAGTTAGTTCGTTTATTCAGATATTCCTTATTACAGGTTATTAGATTGTTCAATTCATTTATTTATACGTTTGTTTGTGCAGTTAGTTTAAGATCCTTTAATTCGTCAATTGTACACAAGGTCCGACCGAAATGTGACCAACTCCTCTGAAAGACAAACATACATACAGTGGGGAGAACAAGTATTTGATACACTGCCGATTTTGCCGATTTTCCTACTTACAAAGCATGTAGAGGTCTGTAATTTTTTATCATAGGTACACTTCAACTGTGAGAGACGGAATCTAAAACAAAAATCCCGAAAATCACATTGTATGATTTTTAAGTAATTAATTCGCATTTTATTGCATGACATAAGTATTTGATACATCAGAAAAGCAGAACTTAATATTTGGTACAGAATCCTTTGTTTGCAATTACAGAGATCATATGTTTCCTGTAGTTCTTGACCAGTTTGCACACACTGCAGCAGGGATTTTGGCCCACTCCTCCATACAGACCTTCTCCAGATCCTTCAGGTTTCGGGGCTGTCGCTGGGCAATACGGACTTTCAGCTCCCTCAAAGATTTTCTATTGGGTTCAGGTCTGGAGACTGGCTAGGCCACTCCAGGACCTTGAGATACTTCTTACGGAGCCACTCCTTAGTTGCCCTGGCTGTTGTGTTTCGGGTCGTTGTCATGCTGGAAGACCCAGCCACGACCCATCATCAATGCTCTTACTGAGGGAAGGAGGTTGTTGGCTAAGATCTCGCAATACATGGCCCCATCCATCCTCCCCTCAATACGGTGCAGTCGTCCTGTCCCCTTTGCAGAAAAGCATCCCCAAAGAATGATGTTTCCACCTCCATGCTTCACGGTTGGGATGGTGTTCTTGGGGTTGTACTCATCCTTCTTCTTCCTCCAAACACGGCGAGTGGAGTTTAGACCAAAAAGCTCTATTTTTGAATCATCAGACCACATGACCTTCTCCCATTCCTCCTCTGGATCATCCAGATGGTCATTGGCAAACTTCAGACGGGCCTGGACATGCGCCTGCTTGAGCAGGGGGACCTTGTGTGCGCTGCAGGATTTTAATCCATGACGGCGTAGTGTGTTACTAATGGTTTTCTTTGAGACTGTGTCCCAGCTCTCTTCAGGTCATTGACCAGGTCCTGCCGTGTAGTTCTGGGCTGATCCCTCACCTTCCTCATGATCATTGATGCCCCACGAGGTGAGATCTTGCATGGAGCCCCAGACCGAGGGTGATTGACCATCATCTTGAACTTCTTCTATTTTCTTCTATTTTCTAATAATTGCGCCAACAGTTGTTGCCTTCTCACCAAGCTGCTTGCCTATTGTCCTGTAGCCCATCCCAGCCTTGTGCAGGTCTACAATTTTATCCCTGATGTCCTTACACAGCTCTCTGGTCTTGGCCATTGTGGAGAGGTTGGAGTCTGTTTGATTGAGTGTGTGGACAGGTGTCTTTTATACAGGTAACGAGTTCAAACAGGTGCAGTTAATACAGGTAATGAGTGGAGAACAGGAGGGCTTCTTAAAGAAAAACTAACAGGTCTGTGAGAGCCGGAATTCTTACTGGTTGGTAGGTGATCAAATACTTATGTCATGCAATAAAATGCAAATGAATTACTTAAAAATCATACAAGTGATTTTCTGGATTTTTGTTTTAGATTCCGTCTCTCACAGTTGAAGTGTACCTATGATAAAAATTACAGACCTCTACATGCTTTGTAAGTAGGAAAACCTGCAAAATCGGCAGTGTATCAAATACTTGTTCTCCCCACTGTATACAGGTTGGAGAGGTTAGAGCAGGGGGCTGCCACACTGGTGCAGTTGTTGTGGGGGGTGTTAAGTGACTTGCTTAGACCCAGGATTTGAACTGGCAACCCTCCAGTTGCTGGCTCGCTTCTCGAAACTCTAGGCTACCTGCCGCCCCATATGTTTGTGTAGTGAGGTTGTTCATATTTACACATTTTCCTGAGATGTTGATGCTTATATCTGCTGTTAAACATCACCTATGAGTGTTGTTTACATTACATGCTGTGTATGTTTTCTCAGATAGCCGACAGGACTCAGCTCTCAATCTCACAACTAATGGCATGAGCAGCATCAGTATGTCAGTGGAACTCAATGGAGTCATGTACACCGGTGAGTCACCAGTCACAGAATCAACAACACGGTCTTGTGTTACCATACAGTACCTGTCAAAAGTTTGGACACACCTACTCATTCAAAGGTTTTTCTTTTCTACATTTTCTACATTGTAGAATAATAGTGAAGACATCAAAACGATGAAATAACGCATATGGAATCATGTAGTGACCATAAAAGTGTTAAACAAATGAAAATATATTTTATATTTGAGATTCTTCAAAGTAGCCACCCTTTGCCTTGATGACAGCTTTGCACACTCTTGGCATTCTCTCAACCCGGTAGTCACCTGGAATGCATTTCAATTAAAAGATTGCCTTGTTAAAAGTACATTTGTGGAATTTCTTTCCCTATTATAATGCGTTTGAGCCAATCAGTTGTGTTGTGACAAGGTAGGGGTGGTATACAGAAGATATCCTTATTTGGTAAAAGACCAAGTCCATATTATGGCTAGAACAGCTCAAATAAGCAAAGAGAATTGACAGCCCATCATTACTTTAAGACATGAAGGTCAGTCAATATGGAAAACTTCAAGAACTTTGAACATTTCTTCAAATGCAGTCGCAAAAACCATCAAGAGCTATGATGAAACTGGCTCTCATGAGGACCGCCACAGGAAAGGAAGACCCAGAGTTACCTCTGCAGCAGAGGATAAGTTCATTAGAGTTAACTGCACCTCAGATTGCAGCCCAAATAAATGCTTCACAGAGTTCAAGTAACAGACACATCTCAACATCAACTGTTCAGAGGAGACTGCGTGAATCAGGCCTTCATGGTCGAATTGCAAAGAAACTACTACTAAAGGACACCAATAAGAAGAAGAGACTTTCTTGGGCCAAAAAACACAAGCAATGGACATTAGACCGGTGGAAATCTGTCCTTTGGTCTGATGAGTCCATATTTGAGATTTTTGGTTCCAACCACTGTGTCTTTGTGAGATGCAGAGTAGGTGAACGGATGATCTCTGCATGTGTGGTACCCACCGCGAAGCATGAAGGAGGAGGTGTGAGGAGCTTTGCTGGTGACAATGTCTGTGATTTATTTAGAATTCAAGGCACACTTAACCAGCMTGGCTACCAAAGCATTCTGCAACAATACACCGTCCCATCTGGTCTGCACTTAGTGGGACTATCATTTGTTTTTCAACAGGACAATGACCGAAAACACACCTCCAGGCTGTGTAAGGGCTATTTGACCAAGGAGAGTGATGGTGCTGCATCAGATGACCTGGCCTCCACAATCACCCGACCTCAACCCAAATGAGATGGTTTGGGATGAGTTGGACCGCAGAGTGAAGGAAAACAGCCAACAAATACTCAGCAGATGTGGGAACTCCTTGGTTTTGAGAATGCCAAGAGTGTGCAAAGCTGTCATCAAGGGTGGCTACTTATATTTTGATTTGTTTAACACTTTTTTGGTTACTACATGATTCCATATGAGTTATTTCATAGTTTTGAAGTCTTCACTATTATTCTACAATGTAGAAAATAGTAAAAAATAACAAAAACCCCTTGAATGAGTAGGTGTGTCCAAACTTTTGACTGGTACTGTATGTGTTACTACAACTATCATTCCTGAATTCACAACATTGTTTGTCAACATTTGACTTATGTAGGTCAGGTTACTCGGACCAACTTGCTATCTTTTATTTTTGCAATGACAGAAGTCTCACACTGGTGTTTCTGTTTTCTGTTCCCTTGCAGGTGTGCTTTTTGCTCAGGCAGCAGGGTCAGCCTCGTCAGGCCCCTCTGGATCATCAAGTAACAGCAAAGCCCCTGGTGGGCACGGTGGATCCTAGTGGCTCCCCTACACACCTACCTCATCCACCTATCTTTGATGCTAACTAAAGCCAAAAATAAACCTCGTTTTCTACTTAGCCTATGCCAAAAAAATACATATATATGGCAAGACAAACTGAAACTCAGACCACTTGAAGTACACTCTCAGGTCCTCTCATATATTCTTCCCTCTTTTGTTCTTTAGCCTAAATAAGTTTGAATAACCCAACAAGGAGCCAGTATATGATAGATATTTGCACAGCCTATGAATAATTTATTTCTACATAAATGTACAGATTATCTGAGAACAAAAGAAAAAGAATACATTGGAAGGGTAATGCACTGTTTAAACATTTAACACAGCTACTGACTGACAATGAAGCTTCTTCTCAAGAGGAAAAATAAGTTGTTTGTAACATTATCATTCTCCTCATTGTTATTATTATTATCATCATCATCACTAACAATATACTCATTGCAAAAAATATATATTTAGGATTCTATAAAGCAGAACATTTTACATTTCTTGTATTTTAAGTAGAAAAGCTTTAAAGTATGTTATTTCTTCAGGGTATAACAAAGTACCATTGTGACCTCATGTTATAGAATTCCTCTTTTACGTTTGCATGATGCAGTCGGAAACAAATCAATCTTTGCTGAGATTTTCTATTAATTGCTCAGACACAGGTTTTGTCTTGCATTTTTTTCTAGTAGAAGTGAACAGGAATTCTTAATGCTCATTGGGCTTTAGAATATGTGCAGGTTTTTCTCAGGTGTCCGCCAGATTGCTGTGAAACAATAACATTGTATTTAACTGCTATATGTTTCTGTCATAGCCACACATTATACAAATGTATATCCTGGTTTGAGTGTTTGTTTCTCTCATGACACATTTCAACCATATTTTTTTTGATTTTCATGTAGAATTTCGTTTTCTATCAGGTTGTCTCATCAATTATGTAATTACCAACGTTTCGAAAGCTTGACTGTATTATACCCTGATGAAGACAGCTTGGCTGTCGAAACGTTGGTAATTACATTTTTGCATCTGAGCTCCTAGAGTGTGCGGCTCCTTTATTTTCAAGTTTTCTACTCCGCTAGCCAGCACCTCGCCTTAATAGGTGTACGTTTCTTTTTCTTCTAGATTGTCTCATCAATTACCCAGGGTACTCTGTACTTTTATAAGAAGTGGGATCATCTTCACTCTACTTAAAGCTTTTAGTTTAAAGGTTGATCACTCTGAGACGACACAGAGTAGGGGATTGATATGTGCAGGAATTCTTAGCTCTGCCATTGTGCGCATTAAAACTGAGGTTTGGTGCTGGAAGTGACTCTATTTAGAAGCTTGTCATCATAATGTCTCAAGAGTGCCTACACCTTGATATGTGAAATCTTCATAACGACAAAGCATTAATGAATTTAGCTACATGCTTGCATTATATAGTGCTGCTTATATCCAAGTGCTTCTTATATTCACAGCTATACCATTATCTTCAATCTGTTGAGGAGTCAGAGGAGGCCAGTTTAATGACAATAGAAGATGTTACAGAGAATACTGTGGGATTGACAGATATCTGTTTCATCTGCTTTACTTAATTTCAGTTATCAGAAGTACAGTTTTTGTATATAACACAGTTGCATAGTAATCATGCTCCTGTAGCAACACAACAATGGTTGTTCTATTAAACAATTTTCACTGAAACGTATGAAGGAGTCTGTCCTCGCCAGCTAGACCCTGGGGGGAAAAGCTCTCTCAGAGAATGATAAAAGTCATAGCCAATTATTATTCCAATAAATGGCTAAGGATAACATAGAGCTGTGTTATGGTTTAAAGGATGGGTGGAAACACCCAATCAATTCCTGACTGCTCTTCAATTTGATCTTTTTACCACTTTGTCCCCAAGGCAAGCATCCCCATCCGAGCATCTTCTCATTTTTATTTTTTTTATTTTTTTTATCAGATATCCATTGATTTGCAGCTCTCAGAGATATTTGCATTTTAACTGCTAAGGTGCATTCATCTTAAGATAGCTAGGTGGGATAACCACATATCACAGTAAGTACATTTTTCCTAAATAAAGTAGCTATCAGCAAAGTCAGAGCTAGCAAGGGGTAAAAAAGTAAAGTGTTTCAGATGTTTTCAGAAGATGGGCAGGGATTCTGCTGTCCTAGCTTCAGAGAGAAGCTTGTTCCAACATTGGGGTGCCAGGACAGAGAAGAGCTTGGACTGGGCTGAGCGGGAGCTGCCCTTCCGTAGGGGTGGGAGGGCCAAGAGACCAAAGGTGGCAGAATGGCGTGCTCAGGTTGGGGTGTATGGTTTGAACGTAGCCTGAAGGTAGAGAGGGGTAGTTCCTGTTGCTGCTCTGTAGGCAAATATCATTATCTTGTAGTGAACTGCGACTGGAAGCCAATGGAGTGTGCTGAGGAGCGGAGTGACATGGGAGAACTGGCAAAGGTTGAACACCAGGCAGGCTGCAGCGTTCTGGATAAGTTGCAGGGGTTTGATGGCACAAGCAGGGAGCCCAGCCAACAGCGAGTTGCAGTATTCCAGATGGGAGATGACAAGTGCCTGGATTAAGACCTGCGCCGCTTCCTGTGTGAGGTAGGGTCATACTCTGTTGTAGAGCATGAACCTGCAGGAACGAGTCACTGCTTTGATGTTTGCAGAGAACGACAGCATGTTGACCAGTGTTGTGCCAAGGTTCTTTGCACTCTGGGAGGGGGACACCATGGAGTTGTCAACTGGGATGGACAGGTCTTGGAGCGGGCAGATCTTCACCAGGAGGAAGAGCAGCTCCATCTTGTTGAGCTTGCGGTGGTGGGCCGAAATCCAAGCTTAGATATCTGCCAAGCAGGCAGAGATGTGTGTTGCCACCTAGGTGTCAGAAGGGGAGAAGGAAATAGTAGTTGAGTGTCATCTGCATAGCAGTGAGGGGAGAGACCATGTGAGGATATGACGGAGCTGAGTGAGAGAGAAGAGGAGAGGGCCTAGAACAGAGCCCTGGGTCATGCCAGTAGTGAGAGTACATGGTGCTGACACAGATCCTCTCCACGTCACCTGGTAAGAGCAGCCTGCCAGGTAGGAAGCAGTCCCAAGAGTTTGAGACGCACAGCCCTGAGAGGGTGGAGAGGAGAATCTGACGGAAGGCTGTTTCTGTATCTTCAAGAAACCGCATAGATTCACACTCAGTACTTTTTGATTTTGACTTTATTGTAGTAACAATAAGGAGATGTTACACACATTGTATACCTCATGGTCTTTTTTCCTGCAGATCCATTTGACCTCAATGTAGGACCTGCCTCAACCTCAAGGCTATGCTTTGCATAAATCTCTTGTAAGACCATTACACAGTACGATATTGAAGTAGTATATTGCTGTTAAACTTAACGTATTATATATTATTCTGAGCTTCATGACATGGGTTTATACTATGCATTGACAGATAAAACAGATGGTAGTCAGATAATTCAGATGTTGGTAAATAATCCAAAATGGTTGGAAGGATAGATTATTGCAGACAATCGTCTAACGCAAGGGGGGCGCAAAGTATACTTCAATCCGGCCCGCCATTTTTTCTCCCCAATTGGTAGTTACAGTCTTGTCCCATCGCTATAACTCTCGTACAGACTCAGGAGAGGCAAAGGTCGAAAGCCGTGCGTCCTCCAAAACACGACCCAGCCAAGCCGCACTGCTTCTTGACACAATGCCCGCTTAACCCGGAAGCCAGCCGCACCAATGTGTCGGAGGAAACACTGTACACCTGGCAACCGTGTCAGCGTACATGCACCCGGCCCACCACAGGAGTCGCTAGAGCGAGATGGTACAAGAAAATCCCGGCCTGACAAACCTTCTCCTAGCCCGGACGACACGTGGCCAATTATGCGCCGCCTCATGGTTCTCCCAGTGACGGCCAGCTGTGACACAGCCTGGGATCGAACCTGGGTCTGTAGTGACGCCTCAAACACTGCGATGCAGTGCCTTAGACCGTTGCGCCACTCGGGAGGCCCCACAAATTGATTTTAACAAACAATTGGTCCCCCCAAAAATGCAGCACGTTGAAATTCAAAATCCCGATGTGGCCCTCGAGCCAAAAAGTTTGCCCACTCCTGGTCTAACGCCTTTAATCATTTCTTTATCATAATTGATGACAATCCCTTTGGATTGTTTTGGCAACATGCAATGGAGACCAGGGAAGCCTCTGTCAGCAATACTGACTTTATGCCTTGGTGATGCTGCCCCCTAGTTGATTTATTTCTTACAGCACACAATCAGATACAGTTTGGGATGCATAGTGTGTTTATAGCTTCTGTGGTAGGCCTAATCTCTGCCTTTCCTCTGTTTTATATTTGATTGCAAGGCCCACAGTTTAGATTTCAACTTGATTTTGAGGAGAATTCTATCATTTCTTAATCTCAACAGAAGTTATGAGACTTACTTATCATGGAAGAGGCTTGCTTATAGATTTCTATTCTATATCCTTTAGATTTTAGAGAGATTCTCATCAGAATCTTTCCATGAATGTTCAGCCTTAAGACATTATAAGACATACCACTTGCTTTAGCTATCTGTTTGGTAGATTGTACATGGCTGGGACAACCAAAACATATGTGAAGATGAAATAAAAATACAATGTTATCGTGAATGAAAATATATAGTTCTATTTACAGGTTAATTCATAGAAGAATTGTCACAGCATAAGAAATCTTGTAATTATAGCACCTCTGAAAAGTAATTATACACTTCTGAAAATTCTTTGGATGGCTCTAGATTATATTACTTTGTTTTTACATTGAAGTTTTCTTTAAAAAAATATGATATAGCAACCTAGCACAGACATTACATTTACAGCTGATGACATTTATTATCATGATATTAATAACAATAGTTATTATATTAATGATGATAATATTGTGATTTGGGGAACCGCTAGGTTGACACACTGGCCTTGGTTTTGTTAACTATTTTGTTGTCATGTGCAGTACTTGGAAATTTAGAATATAAATTAGGCTTTTTTCTTCTACTTCTCAGGAATATACTTCTACCTCCAATTTTTATGGATGTATCCCTGCTAGGGCTAAAGTTACAGGTTAGTGTGTGCACATGCTGTTGCGCTTTGTATTTCTCTCTTTCTCTTCATTGGTTTTACAGATTATTTTTCATGTAGCACTTTTGCATTTTGGTCGGTGTTACCACTAGGCAACAAACTGCTATATTGAAACACTATTGCTGCAGCCTACAACTACTTCTTATAGATACAGGCACAAAAGTATTTTCCAGTCCGTTTTGTGCATGTGTGATATTTTTTCTCATTATTTTCTATGATTAACCTTTKTTCCACTGAATGGGATGTTTCCCAAAATACAAGGAAACAAGTGAAGTTGAGGGTGACATTCTGTGCCTCTTCAGTGACCAGTTTTTAGCAAGGTGTAGTGCCCAAACAACAGATCCAACAACACGCTTTTTAGAACATGTGATCTCTTTTTAATGCTTTTTTTCTGAGGGGTGAAGAACGATTCTTGCCTATTTAATCAATGTGTTCGTGTGAATACATTCATTTTGGATTTAAATAAATATAACATTTTCCTAGAATGTCAGCTGAGGTTTTACACCACAATTGCATTGATAAATACTTCAGCACAAAGAGACAATGAATGTTTCAGAGTTTCTTTAGAACAGATTACATTGAATGTTGGTATCAACTGAATGGCATGGTTAAACTTGGAAAGATTACATTCTATATCTTTAAACACAATTGTAAATTGTTATCCATCAGCCTTTACATTGGAAAAGTTTAAGACATAATGTATCTGATGTAGGCCTATCTGCCTGGATTTTAAATGGGGGGAAAAACATAAGTATACAATCTTAAATAAAATGGGTGTGTTTTATTGTATTTTGTATTGAACCTTGTCTTATTACTGATGTACATTATGTACATTCTTACTCAATTTTTACAAAACATTTTAGGTATACTAATGGTTCGCAAAAATACACCTCGAAAGTTTACACTTTGTCATACACCATCTATTCATCCACAAAACAATAAAACATCGGAAGTTAACTGTAAACAAAAAGCCATACAAATGGAATATGAATAGAATATGACTATTACCCTATCTAGAAATTGTCTGCCACCACTAGGCTACCATCTGCAACGTGACTTGGCTATCACGTTGACAGTTTTTTTTWAAAGCTCCGCCCCTTGATTACAGCTAGCTACAGCAGTAGACCTTCCCGGTAGATTTAAATGAACAGAAACAAAACAGCACAAGAACGAATGGAATAAAGGACGAAAAGCAACCACAAACAGGAACTGATCTCGACTTTTTTAGTAGGTACAAGGATTATTTTCACGGGCTGTATAACGATTATTGTCCGTGTACAACATTTCATTTTGTGAAGATGAGACTTCGGTCTCGAAGTATTGCTGACCCTTCATCAGCACAGTTTAACGGTCGGCGGTCCTCGAAGAGAGCGGCTCAGAGCGTAACTCCGGAAAAGGTAAATCGATGAGCTTGTTTTGACCAAATATCTTGGAATAAGCTGAACTTTGAATGCGTATTACGCATTATCGTTGGCTTAAACAAATTTGCTAGACGACCTCACAATCGCTTGCTAACTAGCTAGCCGATTTGACAACCGTAAACAATGATGTTGTAGTAGTTAGGAAAATGCTCTTAGTCGCTAGGACATTATTTTCACGCCACTTCGATACAGCTACGACCGGAAGTGATTTTCATGGCAGGTTATGCGAACATTTTCGCGAACCCTAACCTTTTTCCTAACCTGACACGTTAATTATCATAACCTGAATATGTTAATTCTCAACATGCTGCATAAATTCTGCTAACCTACTACGAAAAAGTTAATTCCGGTTGTAGATGTAACGAAGTGGCGTGAAAAGATTATCCTCACTCACTGGCAAAATTGGCAAACTACAACGGACAATGTTGCAATGGGTTCTTGTTCACAGTTCAACTGACCAGTTGGCCACCCTGAATGTATTTGTTGTTCTTACCCAAAACTATATATGCAATATTTTATCATCTCATTTATAATAATTGAACATAACCTGTCTGTAATATAAAATGGTGACCCATGTTTTTGTTTAATTTGACAAAGCATCACACTGACTTTATCATCAACTCCTGTTGATACAGGCAGGTAGTCATGTCTTACATTTCGCTTGAAATAGCTCCACGGATGTAGTGTCTGGCAGAGAGGATACAGATTACCCATCACAAGTAGGTCGAGGGGGAGGGACTTGAACTAGTATCTATGTCGCCCGTGCGCTCTGTTTTTACTATCACTGTAGCTAGATGTTGTTAAGTGTCAGTATACACACTGATTGATTGAATTGAATCCTCCATAGGACAAAGACTCATAATAATGTGGTCATTAGTAGGTCAGTTGGTAGATTATGGTGCTTGGAACTCCAGGATAGTGGGTTCTTTTCCCAGGACCGCCTGTACATACAATGTATGTATGCATGACTGTAAGTCGCTTTGGATAAAGCCTTTTTCATCAAGGTTTGGGTTAGCCTGTATGTGAGACAACTTGCACGTTTTTATACTAGTGCCCAATACTTTACTGACATACAGTTGGTGGGGGTAATTCTGATCCTTTTTATGTGAGCTTTTAGCTACTTTTTCAGACTGTCACAATTATATTTTCTGTGTGTAGGATGAAGATGTACAACAGCCAGACAACCAGTCACTCTACCCTGATGATGATATCCCCACCGCTACAAAGCGSCCTCTTGTACAAGGGCGTGGGAGGAAAAGGGTGGCAGCCCCTGCCTATGAAGACAGAGAAGGTACCCATTTATTTTGGTGAATGGAATTGCTCTATTGTTGTTTATTTCAAGATGGCAACTAAATACTGACAATCATTCTGTATTAATTTCTAGATCTGGGCTTCAAGACCCCCGTTAATGTGCACCATCACCGGGTGCTGTCGGAGCTAAACCCCTCCTCTCCCCTCAATTCCACTGTGCGAAATATCTACTCCCCCATGGTCCGGTTCCTCACACCTACCAAGGAAAGTAAGTACATCAAAGGTGGATTGGTTGGGCTATGTTTGAAATTGCGTACTTGCACACTATTTAGTAAGCAATCCCGAGTGTGTGTGTTGGCTTTTGTATGTATTTTACAAGTAGGGTAGCCTGCCTGGAAGGCCAGGGGCTAATTCATGGGTGTGCAGTGTTTGTGTTCAGATAGAACTGTATTGTGTAGAACCGAACAGACATTCTTCTGTCTTGGAGAATAGGCCATCATGGTTTGTCACTTTCCTGAGTCCATTGGGTAGGCCTATTTGTTTACAGAGAAACTGTCACTTTCGGTTTCTAATAAACAAACTACTGTATAGGCTAGCAAGGACTTGCATGTGATTATTGAGGCAATAGTAGATGAGGTCAGCACAGTAATGGCTCAATTGGTCCAGGGTGAATGAGTCTTATTCATTTGAATCAAGGCTGTTTTTTGTGTGTGTTTTTATCTATTCAGATGCGAGAACCCCCAGCAGTGGTGATGTGATGAGCCCAGAGCAGTGTGTGTTTGGCTATGGTTCCATCAGCCTTCTCGCTGGAGATGAGGACAACGATGACGTTTTCAGCCCGTGGGTTCTTCCGTTTTTTGTTCTTGGTTCTGTGGAATACGATTCTAAGGCTGCATGCCATGACATATTATGAAATACAATGTGTCTACTTGACGATTTAGATCACCTCAGGATCATCTTGGGGCTATGTCATAATGCAGGATCAAAGAGTTACCAGCAAACCGTTCATTGGTGTCAAATAACTCTGATAAGATAATCAACAGCTGGGCATCTAAAGAAGCTGGCCAGCCTGGCCAACATAATTGTTCCTGGTTTGTGATGCACTGAAATAATCCACTGCCCATACTTGCTTTCCTAATGTATGTGGTTCTCAAGGACTCCCTTTTCCTGAAAGTAATTAATCCATTGCATTGTTGTATTTAGCTTTACCTTCATCAAGAACATTCCATCCAAATCCCAGCAATCCAAACCGTGCATACGAGACATCCCACCTAAGACGAGGAGTACGCCCCAAGCCACTCTAGTTTTAGATCTGGTGAGTGTTGGGTTTACCTTTGAGATTAGTGACTAATCAAAGCATTTACTTGTGTAATTCCCATGCAAAGTATAATATATATTTTTAGGCGGGTCTGGTTTACAGTCTGATATTTACTTAGTATATTCATGTATCAGTAGGTTGTATTTCCATGATGATTACCAAGTTATATTATCATTCCATCAAAATTAAACACTATGGGGTACCAATCGCTTGGACATCTTTTGTGTTCTAGGATGAAACGCTCATGTACAGCTCTCTGAACCGGATTGAGGATGCAGAGTACACCTTTCGCACATGCTTCCAGGACAATCAGTACAAAGTTAGTGAATCAATCTGTTTATTTCAGACGTATAAGGCCGCAGGAAGGCAGTGATAAGGGCTTTTATTCTTTGCTTGAATGACCAGTGTTTATTTTTTTATTATTTTTAAACGGATGAATGTCTGTCTAATGATGGTAACATAAAATATTGTAATATTTTTATTCTCTTACCTCAATAGGTCTACATGATTCTACGACCACATGTGAAAGAATTTCTGGAAGCCATGACAAAACATTTTGAGGTATGTTTTCAAGTTGTTATTATGTGTGCAGTAGCCATGTGTTTTTATTTTTGCTACATGTTTAACTTCCCCCATTTATGTGTAATATGTTTATTGTTAAGAAGCCAGGTAATTGAATGACTCAAATGTGTTTTTCGCAGATGTTTGTTTATACATCTGCAAAGAAAGAATATGCAGAGAAAATACTGGACATCTTGGACCCGAAAAGAAGGCTGTTTCGGTATGAGAAGTACATTTTTTTTTTTACTTTGGTTGCTGTCCTTTTGCCATGCTTGTTTTGCTGTATTGTTTTAGTGATATTGCAGCTGCAGAGTTCTGTGTACCAGAGACAGGCTGACAATCTCATCTACTTTGAATAATTTGAGGAATAGGTTTCAGTTGATATTAGGTTGTACTTTAAATGTGTATAACTGATATCTCCTTTTGTAGACACTGTTTATATCATGTACGTAACTGATATCTTCTTTTGTAGACACCGTTTGTATCAACAGGACTGTACCTGTGTTCTTGGGCACTATGTCAAGGATTTGGGCGTACTTGAGAGGGACCTTGCTAAAACGGTGGTTTTGGACAATGCTCCACACACATACCCCTACCATGTGTGTTTACTGTGATGATGTTCACTTAATTATACGATGCATATTTTTTTTCTTTGGAAGCAGAGTGGAGTTTTATTAAACTTCCTGCTTTACTTCTGCAGCTGATGAATATGCTTCCCATCAAGAGCTGGTCTGGGGATAAGGAGGACAAAGAACTTCAGAAGCTCATCCCGTATCTTGAGAGAGTGTCCGGAACAGTACGTTGACAGTGTTTTGGTATCCCACCTCCGGTGGCATACAAAGTATTATTTTTATTAAATTGTAGTGTTTCTTTTTGTTGTTGTTGCAATTTCCATAATTCACAACCTAGTTAGGTGTCTTCTAGGATTAAATCTCGTTTGACAAAACAAACATCACACATGCAACAGAGATCTCATTTGGGAAGTGGGTATACCCCTGGGGTGTGGAAAAAGCAGAAAAACTAACCTTGAGTCAATCTCAAACACTTGGCTAGTATTCTACAAATACCACAAGTTAAAACTGTTATTGTATGTTTGGAAATGTAATTCAGAAAGACTGTGCAACTACTTGTATTCCACAAGAAACAGCACCAGTGTTCTACAAAATAAATAGTGGATGTTTTTACTAACTTGAAGGCACCATTTTTCTGTAGGATGATTGCCGGGGGGTACTGAAGAGGAGGACAGACCACTTTCACAGACTGCTCTCTGAGGATTGAGAAAAGGCTTCTGATCATCCTTCCATAAACGTTTTAATTGCAAACATGAACTAGATCTACTATTCTAGTCCTTCTGTATAATCCCTGAATGACCAATGGGTTTCTGATAGTGTGTCAATTTAAAATGCAGAGATTCTATATCGTTCCCAAACATTTCTCACTCAGCCCAGCAATAAATTGCTAATAGTTGAAAAATTAACTATTTGAATATAATGATGCAACTTAAAATATGTTCTTCATACTTAATAATCCTAATTTATTGACAGAAAATAGCTTTTTAGAAGCTGTTATGTAAATATTCTTTGATTATTTTAGTGACATTATTGGATTTTTCACCCCAACAAAAGCCAGAACAAGTTTATCTGTACATAATAAAACAACTTAAACCATGCTGGTCTTTTTCAGAATCATTTGAGAAGTCTCCAATGGATTTAGTCTTATTTGTCTGGATGACCTCTTGCATTTTCGTGCATATCTCCCTTTACACTTTTCAAACTAGATTCTGACACTACTGCTTACATCTGCACTGGGGTCGGACAGGCTTCCTGTTTAGATTAAGACACTACGGAGCTGCATATCTCCCTTTACACTTGTCAAACTAGATTCTGACACTACTGCTTACATCTGCACTGGGGTCGGACAGGCTTCCTGTTCCAAAGCTATAGTGGAGCCGGAGTGAGATATGGCTCGGAAAACAACTCAATCCAGGGATGAGAAATGCGTTGTTCTCCGAATTGTCCCATTATCCAAACTGTTACACCGAGAATCATTGAACGGCTGCTAGTTTAAGTAAACTGCTATTTGTTCTCATTCTAGCTATCGGTACCCACCGCGGTCATTACGGAATAGCACGTTGCGTTGAACAAAGGAGCTGATTAGTTGACACTGCCATTCCAAAATGGCTGCTTTAGCTTCTGCTACTTTGCATGAGGATGGAAAGGGCCATTTTCTGGAAAAACTAGTGATCAGTCAATCTCGATCTAACAGTTGGGATAATGGGACAATTCGGACGTATTTCTCATCCCTGGACTGAGGTATGTTTTTTGAGCCATATCTCACTCCGGCTCCACGGTGTCTTTATCTAAACAGGAATCCTGTCCGACCCCAGTGCAGCTGTAAGCAAGCATAGGGTCAATCTATTCTAGCTACCTTTACAGTGACTTTAGCACACTAGAAATGTCATGTGTCCTATGACTTCCATGGTTAGCCTATTTGTTTTGTTTTTGTACATGGAATTTTGACAATATATTTTTACCCCAAGAATGAATATTCAGAAACTAAACTTACCCCTCCCATTAAACAGACCTTCCCACCAAAGCTATAGTGAAATCCTATTCTAATGCCAGTTTCCCCCACATGTGGCAGGAACACAAAGACTGCTATTGTCTTACCTTTCTAAAGTTTCAACATGCTTCACAAATCAGTCTCAGGGGTTGGCAACTGATCACCTTTCAGTCGACACTAAGGTCTGAGTGGGTTAATTTCATACTGCTTTTGGAAACCTGTCTAGAGTTTGCAAATCTGATATGAAATAACTTTGCATGTGATTTGTTTTTAATTCTCTGTGTGTACTATAGCACTTTACGGGAGGCTGATTTATTTGATGATCAACTCCAGGTGACTTCCTGTTTAAGTTTTAAGTAATGTTTTATTTTCTAAATATCTGGACCCAACAGCAGAGCCCCAAACCCCCCGGTGTATCCGCTTTGGATTTATTTGCTCCATATGGTCTGTGTGACATGGTACCCAGAAAGTGTGTGGGCGGGGGCTAAAACGTAGTATTTTGTCCGTCTTGAAATTTGATTCAGAAGTTGAGACTGTATACCAGATTCTAGAAGACAAAAGTTGGGGGAAGGAAAAAAACGAAGAAATTGAAACAACAGTAATTCTGCATGCCTAGAAAAAGTAAGTGTATTAAGCATCTTTTAATCGAATAGAAGTGCGTAGGCTACTTTTTCTGTATGGATTTTGACTGTGTCCATATGACTATGTATAAACTAAGCTATTGAATAGTGGCTTCATCAGACCTAAATGATGAGGCTATCGTTTATATTGCTCCTCTTGTTATTATTAGTAATTTGATATGGGAATATTAGATGTATGTATTATTTATGATCAATAAACTACCACTTCAATCATCAAGTATCCTATTCAAAGAAAAATGGTAATATCCTAATCAATGAATGCAACTGGCAACAATTAATCTGCAACAGAACAGCAAATGAACATTTTCTCTTGCGTGCTCGTTCCGTTTGAGTCAATTGGTAATTTCAATTCGATGCCTCACTTTCCAAAAACTGCACAAAATGTTATGATAGTCTAGTAAATCCGTCTTTTGTTTGGAGAATGAACCCCAGTCGTGACGTGTTTGGTTTAGTTGCGTGTCAGTCCTAAAATCAGACGACTAGCCGCCCTCCACGATTGGCGCTGCCCCAAGGGCCGATTCCAAATTCAATCCCCAGATGTTCATAATACAGCCTGGCGCGAATTGGGTGGACCCTTTGAACCTCGCGTGCGGAGATGCAAACAATATCAATACGACCGATATTGTCATGTTATTGTAGGGTTCACATAGTAAATGTGAAATTGTCTATCTGCAGTTAGTTCTGTAGGCTGTGCGACTATGACGGGGCGTCAAGCCACCAACCCAGAAGATGGCAAAGAGATTGACAGTGTGAAGGAGTCCATCAGTGACATCATCAATCAACTGCAGGATATTGACCCTGCCAGGCTGTCATTCTCTCCATTCCTCGACCTGGACACCCAAATCTCTTTAGCACCAGTGTCTGACAGTCCTGAATCTTCAGTGGAGGAGCTCCACTCCTCTTCTCACTCAGTCATTGGCTCTCATCACTCCCTGGAAGCCCTGCCAGCCGATCAACTTGTCCGTAAGTGATAATCGAACAAACACATTTTTTATTTGAGTGCCACTAATTAAACGTGCAGAATGGGTGACATTCATTATTCACAACATTGAACATATGGTGGCAGAAAGATGTTGATTATGCGTTGTTTTGTACAGAGCTTGATTCCTGCCACCAGCAACCCAGCGAGGGCTTCAAAGCAGAGCGAAGACCGCAAGAGGGAGTTCAGGATCGAACTATTTCAAGTCCGATTGCTCCTGTGCACAATTTGGAAGACCCGGTGGAAAACTGCATCAGCACTCCAAATCCAGCCTCTCGCAGAGACATTCCCAATGGCACAGACACACAGAGATGGAGTCCAGAATCCAACAATCTGGAGTCCACCATTGATGAAGGCCAACCGTTGCTCGGCTTGCCACCGGAGAGCATAGAGTTGACTATGTGGAGTTCCCAAGATCAAGAGACTTGTGAGGCTGTCCCAGAGGTGGCAGACAAGAGACTGTGGTGCTGCTGCTGTAGATGTTGCCAAAGTGGCCGCGTTCCTGCTGTGTGCTCAGTCCTGGCCTCCCTTCTGTTTACTGCAGGGCTTCTCTATGCACTTTATTTCTATGTTCCCATAGATTCCCCAGACTGCCCTGACATGGTCAGCCGCCTCACTTTCACACTTTGCTGCTGTGCCGTAGCTGCAGTCCCCATCTTGTTGGGTATGTCTGAATAATTGTTTTCATATGCGACTCAAACAACACAACTGTCAYACTGGGCACAGACATTAGTTCAACATCTAGTTTAGATTTAAATTTGGTTGTCAACAAACGTGAAATCAAAAAAAATGTCACGTCATTAGATTTAGGTAAAAAGTTGGGTGAAAATATGTAATCCTCTTACGTTGATGACTTTTTGCAAATCCAATCATTTTCCCACATTGATTCAGTCATGACATTTTATTTTTTGTTGTTGAAATGACATGGAAACAATGTTGATTCAACCAGTTTTTGCTCAGTGGGGTGCCTTTTATATTGAGCTCTACAAACCTACTTATTTAGTTGGAGCAATCAATCTCCCAAAAAGCTCTTGAATGCAGTATTAAGTGATTTTAGGTTTTCTAGTAGTCCACGTCTCATAATTTGTCTCAAGCTTAGTCTTTGTCAACACATTCAACCTCAAGGCAATGCAAGTCTTACTGAAGCACTGGCAATTTCCTCCCCTTTCTTATAAATAGCTTAACATGGAAACTAGAATAGAAAAGATGAGGGTAACTAGTTCTCCAGTCTCCTGGGCAGTGTCCCAATAGTTTCTCATTACTTTCCTCATCTCCTTTTCTTTCTACTGAAATGACTTGACTGTAGAAAGCAACATGGCTAAAAACAAATCCTTTCACATATTTGGTTTTCGAGTTTTATTAGTCGAATGTTATATGTTCAAGCAGGAAACATCGGTTTTCAAGTATTAGTAGTCGTATGTTCAAGCAGAAAAGGAGGGTATTATCAAAGACTGGACTAAGCATCAGTTCAAAAGCAGTTTTTCTTCAAACTAGGATGCTGAAGACTCATAATGCCAGACAAAATCAAACAGACCATTAGGTGTTTTGTGTTGTGTTTCCAAATTCGAATACTAACATACCTATTACTCCCCCTCTAGCTATGCTGATTGGTGCTATGTGCCAGTTCTGCACTCGGTCTTTAAATCCAGCTGAGGCTCTCCACAGAAGACCGGCCATTCAGCAGCTGTTTGTCTCTGCGTCTATGGAGCAGTTGTTTCTCTACGTTCTCAATCTGTTGGTTCTGGCTACATTCCTGCCTCAAGACCAGCTGCGGGTGGTGCCCATTTTGACTGGAGTTTTCGTTGGTGGGAGGTGAGTGATTTCAAAGTCATTGATTGCTCAGTGAGAGAAAAGAGTGACGTGTCACTATGCTCTAGAATGGACAGCAGGTAGCTTAGCGGTTAGGAGCATTGGGCTAGTAACTGAAAGGTTATTGGTTCAAATCCCCGAGCCAACTAGGTGAAAAATCTGTCTGTGCCCTTTAGCAAGGCACGTAACCCTTATTGCTCCAGGGTGCCCATGAATAATGGCTGATCCCTGGCTCTGACCCCATTCTCCAAGGGTGTCGGGGGAGTGGGATATGCAAAAATCAAATATCTTGCACTTGTACATGTGTGAAATAGGACAAATGTAAGCACCTAATTATGAATTATTATAAAGCTGAACATGTTTTAAGTTTATCCTCATTTTATTCCTATAGGCTTATCTACTGGCTCTGCTTCCACATGTGTAGCCCCTGGAGAGGCTTTGGATCGGGGCTCACTGTTTTCCCACTTCTTGCCATGGTGGCTTTCAATCTGTACTGTCTGTACGACTTGAGCCTCAGACATCTGCTCTTTGGGTCGGAGGACACACTCTATTATCAGACCACCCCTTCATCCTGGCCTCTGGAGGTGTCACAGAGCTCCAGTGGCAAATCAGATAGTGTCATACCCACGGACATCTTGGAAACTCAGTAAGGAGGAGAGCACTGTCCCTTATAACTTAAAGAGAAAGCTTAGAACCCAGAAATAGCCCATTCCTGTGGTCTGAAGTTCAGCAGAGCTTCACAGAATGCCACTAACCTCTAAGTCTGTAAAGGCTTAAGTTGTATTTTGCTCCTCATATACAGGACCTTTTTATGTGGATTCATGCTTATTATCTGAAATGCAAGAGCCGTTCCTCCCTTTAGTTGTGGAGGAAGTCTTTGAACAATGTTCTACTTCTAAATGTGTGTCCTTTTAAGCTATTCCAGTGCCTATATTTAATGTTCTGTGAAGTACTTTGACTTAAAAGTTATAATTGCAAATGGATGGATATTCTACCAATTGATGTGTTCTTATAAAAACCACTGAATGCAACTTGGGTCCAAAATAGACATTTATTTTATCCATCCAAAAGTTTGTAAATGATACTGAAGTAACAATAAAAGCTATTTGGAAAATAATTTCTTCTGTTTCTGTTAGTCGACAGAATTTGATTATTGGCTAATTTAATGTTGACTGAAGCGAGTCAAATTCCTCTTAAAGTGAAGTATTGGGAATGTTGGTGAATGTAGATGTTCTCTCGCTGTTCTCTGCCTGGTCTTCTGTAATACGGAAGACCACCATCTCCACATCCCTAGCCTCCTCACTGCTGCTATGACTGGTGCTGCTGTCCACTTCGTTCCTGGCAGCGACACATGGTAGGAACGCCCTGCTCACCATCCATGTAATCGCCCACATGATGCACAAAATCACCAGCGGCCCTCCCATCAGGATACCAAGAACTGCTGCCGTCCGCTCCATGCCACTGGTCACTTTACCTCTGTGGTCCCAGGGGTAGACAGGGGGGCTACAGGTACCAAGACGAAAATCCAAGATTGAATACGGAGGGCAGTCCAGACAGTTTGTGTCCTGTTTCCCAAAACAAGTGCGGCAGTTGTGATGGCAGGGTAAGCACTTCCGATGGGAGCGGGTGCTGTTTCCATCTGACTCATAGTAGTGAGGTGGACAGGACATCAGGCAGATGCTCTCAAACACGTACAATGGGTAGACACACTCTAAAAAAAAAAGGAGGATCCTTACTTGGTTAGTAACATTTTCAAACTGTCTTATAGAATGTGACATTACAGTGTGCAACTGTTTCATTGTAAAATATACTAAACAAAAATATAAAAACGCAACATGTAAAGTGTTGGTCTGATGTTTCATGAGCTGAAATAAAAGATTCCAGATATTTTCCATATCCACAAAAAGTGAATTTCAAATCAAATTGTATTTGTCACATGCGCCGAATACAAGAGGGGTAGACCTTAGTGAAATGCTTACTTACAAGCCCTTAACTGACAATGCAGTTAAGAACAATAAGTGTTAAGTTTAAAAAAAATGGATGAATAAAAAATAACATAATTAAAGAGCAGCAGCAAAATAACAGTAGCGAGGCTATATACAGGGACTACTGGTACAGAGTCAATGTGCAGGGGCACAGGTTAGTTCAGGTAATTGAGGTAATATGTACATGTAGGCAGATTTAAAGTGACTATACATAGATAACAGAGTTACAGAAGTGTAAAAGAGGGGGGGCAATGCAATAGTCTGGGTAACCATTTGATTAGCTGTTCAGGAGTCTTAAGGCTTGGGTGTAGAAGCTGTGAAGAAGGCCTTTGGGACCTAGACTTGGCACTCTGGTACCGCTTGCCGTGCGGTAGCAGAGAACAGTCTATGACTAGGGTGGCTGGAGTCTGATAATTTTTAGGGCCTTCCCAAAATCTAGACTTCCTTAAATTTCGTGCACCAGCTGTTGTTTACAAATATGCACAGACCTCCCCCCCTCGTTTTACCGGAGTGTGCTGTTCTATCCTGCCAGTGCAGCGTGTATCCCGCTAGCTGAATATCCATGTCATCATTGAGCCACGATTCCGTGAAGCATAGGATATTACAGTTTTTGATGTTCCGTTGGTAGGATATTCGTGATCTTACCTCGTCTAGTTTATTGTCTAATGATTGCACGTTGGCGAGTAATATTGACGGTAACGGCAGCTTTCCTAGTTGTCTTCTGCGGGTACGGACGAGGCATCCGGCTTTTCGTCCTCTGCGTCGCTTCCTTTTGCGAATAATTGGGATATCTGCCCTGTGGGGTGTTTGGAGAATATCGTGTGAGTCCTGCTTGCTGCTGTTGTTGTTGTTGAAAAAATCTTTGTCTAATCCGAGGTGAGTGATCGCTGTCCTGATATCCAGAAGCTCTTTTCTTCCGTAAGATACGGTTGCAGAAACATTATGTACAAAATAATTTACAAATATCGCGGGAAAAAAACACATAATAGCACAATTGGTTAGGAGACCGTAAAATAAATAAAGCCCGTTTGTGGGGGGAAACTATTTCTGATTGGCTGGGCCTGTCTCCCCAATGGGTGGGCCTATGCCCACCCATGGCTGCGCCCCTGCCAGTTCAAGTTAAAATCCATAGATTTTTTTGCCTGATTTCCTTAAATGAACTGTAAAATCATTAATTGTCGCACGTTGAGTTTATATTTTTGTTCAGTATAAATTCAGGGTATGGTTGATGTTGCTGCCTACCTTCACAGCTGCCATCAGAGTTCCCCACTGCACACTGCTGTATCATTGCCCTCTCCATGCGACGGCCTGCCATGCGTTCATCTGTCCCATGCAACTCCAGATGAAATTTCAACAGGACGCCTATGGACAAAGAAAAAAAACTAGTTTGTGCTTGAGTACATTGTAGAAAATGTCCATTGCACAATCTAAAGCATACACATCCTGTCCTAAATTGTAACTGTGTGAGAAATTATGGAACAAAAACAAATCATTTTCATGTCATGAGTACATTGTGTACTTTTGATGAGGTGTTCGCTTGAACGGGAAAGACTACAAAAGAAGAAAGCGAGAGCCAAACAGTGCCAGCCTCCGTCACATGAGCGGCTCTCGTTGGTGGTAGAAAGAGTAGACCAAGGCGCAGCGTGGAAAGTGTTCATGATTTTAATTTAAAAAAAACTCTAACAAAATAACAAAAACGTACAGTTCTGTCAAGCAACAGTAACTAAACAGAAAACAAGATCCCACAACATAATGGTGAGAAAAAGGGCTGCCTAAGTATGATCCCCAATCAGAGACAACAATAGACAGCTGCCTCTGATTGGGAACCACACTCGGCCAAAAACAAAGAAACAGAAAACATAGAATGTCCACCCAAATCACACCCAGACCTAACCAAATAGAGAAATAAAAAGGCTCTCTAAGGTGCATTTGATTTCTAACACTAGTTAAAGATGACAAATTTTCTGTTTCTAATTAATATTGTGTACTATTTCTTTCAGTAACTAATTGAATTGAAATACTAGAGATGGGTTTTAAGACATTCGCTGTGTTATTGAAGTTGACACCTCAAATAGAAACATCTTTGTTTTTGTCAGTGTACCTCTGTTGGTTGAATCTCCGTTGTTTTCTATCCGTAGAACCCAATATCCGCAGGGATCCTCATCCCAGCAGTGTGTACTCATGAAGGCCCAGTCTGAGAAACCTGTAGACATTTTATCGTAAGGCCTGTGAAGCAACATTGGATTAGAATATTTTAGTACACTGAAGACAAGATAAGTCACACTTGGACTTCTTGTTGCATATTGAAACCCTGATACTTCACCATTATGCCGTATATATATATATATATATATATATATATATATATATATATATATATATATATATATATGAACAGCAAAAAAATAAACATCCTCTCACTGTCAACAGCATTTATTTTCAGCAAACTTAACATGTGTAAATATTTGTATGAACAAAACAAGATTCAACAACTGAGACATACACTGAACAAGTTCCACAGACATGTGACTAACAGAAATAGAATAATGTGTCCCTGAACAAAGGGGGGGGGTCAAAATCAAAAACAGTCAGTATCTGGTGTGGCCACCAGCTGCATTAAGTACTGCAGTGCATCTCCTCCTCATGGACTGCACCAGATTTGCCAGTTCTTGCTGTGAGATGTTACCCTACTCTTCCACCAAGGCACCTGCAAGTTCCTGGACATTTCTGGGGGGAATGGCTCTAGACCTCACCCTCCGATCCAACAGCTCCCAGACGTGCTCAATGGGATTGAGAACCTGGCTCTTCGCTGGCCATGGCAGAACACTGACATTCCTGTCTTGCAGGAAATCACGCACAGAACGAGCAGTATGGCTGGTGGCATTGTCATGCTGGAGGGTCATGTCAAGATGAGCCTGCAGGAAGGGTACCACATGAGGGAGGAGGATGTCTTCCCTGTAATGCACAGCGTTGAGATTGCCTGCAATGACAACAAGCTCAGTCCGATGATGCTGTAACACACCACCCCAGACCACGACGGACCCTCCACCTCCAAAATCGATCCCGCTCCAGAGTACAGGCCTCGGTGTAACGCTCATTCCTTAGACGATAAACGCAAATCCCGCCATCACTCCTGGTGAGACAAAACCGCGACTCGTCAGTGACGAGCATTTTGTGCCAGTTCTGTCTGGTCCAGCAACGGTTGGGGTTGTGCCCATAGGCGACGTTGTTGCCGGTGATGGCTGGTGAGGACCTGCCTTACAACAGGCATACAAGCCCTCAGTCCAGCCTCTCTCAGCCTATTGCGGACAGTCAGCACTGATGGAGGGATTGTGCGTTCCTGGTGTAAATCGGGCAGTTGTTGTTGCCATCCTGTACCTGTCCCGCAGGTGTGATGTTCGGATGTACTGATCCTGTGCAGGTGTTGTTACACGTGGTCTGCCACTGCGAGAACGATCAGCTGTCCGTCCTGTCTCCCTGTAGCGCTGTCTTAGGCGTCTCACAGTACGGACATTGCAATTTATTGTCCTGGCCACATCTGCAGTCCTCATGCCTCCTTGCAGCATTCCTAAGGCACGTTCACGCAGATCAGCAGGGACCCTGGGCATCTTTCTTTTGGTGTTTTTCAGAGTCAGTAGAAAGGCCTCTTTAGTGTCATAAGTTTTCATAACTGTGACCTTAATTGCCTACCGTCTGTAAGCTGTTAGTGTCTTAATGACCGTTCCATAGGTGCATGTTCATTAATTGTTTATGGTTCATTGAACAAGCATGGGAAACAGTGTTTAAACCCTTTACAATGAATATCTGTGAAGTTATTTGGATTTTTACGAATTATCTTTGAAAGACAGGGTCCTGAAAAGGGGACGTTTCTTTTTTTCTGAGTTTATGATTTGTACATAGTCTAGTTTAGAGATAATGGCTTTTTCTAGAAAGCCAGGGAGTCAGCTGATCTTTCCATTGTGGAAAATATTCCTAGCTCCYCCCTTTATTTCTGCACATTGTGTCTTGAATGCTCAATATACAGTTGAAGTCGGAAGTTTACATGCACCTTAGCCAAATACATTTAAACTTAGTTTTTTACAATTCCTGACATTTAATCCTAGTAAAAATTCCCTGTCTTAGGTCAGTTAGGATCACCACTTTATTTTAAGAATGTGAAATGTCAGAATAATAGTTGAGAATGATTTATTTCAGCTTTTATTTCTTTCATCACATTCCCAGTGGGTCAGAAGTTTACATACACTCAATTAGTATTTGGTAGCATTGCCTTTAAATTGTTTAACTTGGGTCAAACGTTTCGGATAGCCTTCTACAAGCTTCCCACAATAAGTTGTGTGTGCATATATATACACACACAGTACTAGTCAAAAGTTTAGACACACCTACTCAATCTTTATTTTTACTCTTTTCTACATTGTAGAAATCAAAACTATGATATAGCACATATGGAATCATATAATAACCAAAAAAGTGTTAAAACAAATACATTTCATATTTGAGATTCTTCAAAGTAGCCACCCTTTGCCTTGATGACAGCTTTGCACACTCTTGGCATTCTCTCAACCAGCTTCATGAGGTAGTCACCTGGAATGCATTTCAATTAACAGGTGTGCCTATTTAAAAGTGAAATCGTGGAATTTATTTCCTTCTTAATGCATTTAAGCCAATCAGTTGTGTTGTGACAAGGTAGGGTTGGTATACAGAAAATAGCCCTATTTGGTAATAGACCAAGTCCATATTATGGCAAGAACAGCTTAAATAAGCAAAGAGAAACGACAGTCCATCATTACTTTAAGACATGAAGGTCAGTCAATGCGGAAAATTAAGAACTTTGAAAGTTTATTCAAGTGCAGTTGCAAAAACCATCAAGCGCTATGTTGAAACTGGCTCTCATAAGGACCGCCACAGGAAAGGATGATCCCAGAGTTACCTCTGCTGCAGAGGATAAGTTCATTAGAGTTACCAGCCTCAAATTGCAGTCCAAATAAATGCTTCACAGAGTTCAAGTAACAGACATATCAACATCAACTGTTCAGAGGAGACTGTGTGAATCAGTCCTTCATGGTCGAATTGCTGCAAAGAAACCACTAAAAAAGGACATCAATAAGAAGGGATTTGCTTGGGCCAAGAAACACAAGCAATGGACATTAGACCGGTGGAAATCTGTCCTTTGGTCTGATGAGTCCAAATTTGACATTTTTGATTCCAACCGCCATGTCTGAGACGCAGAGTAGGTGAACGGATGATCTCCGCATGTGTGGCTCCCACCGTGAAGCATGGAGGAGGAGGTGTTAATGTGTGGGGGTGCTTTGCTGGTGACACTGTCGGTGATTTATTTACAATTCAAGGCACACTTAACCCTACAATCCCTCACCTAATTAGAGTAAAGTAGTAGACGACAACACTTAAGCTGGAAGTAGAAGCCTATACATACTTTATACATTTTACAGACACAGTATGGTTTACAATAGTTATCTTTTGTTAGTTTTTAGTCCCATCCTTCAGCTCCACTAAACCCCTCCCATCTATCTCTGAACACCTATTTATCTATTTAACATATATTTTTCCACTGTGCTGTGATGTTTCACAAAAGTTCTGAACCTTTCTATTCTCATAGATTCTACATATTGTAAATTAAAGACCTTTTTTTGCTAAGAGTATTATAATATTATTAATCGATTGACTATGACTTTTTAAATCACTTCTATGTATTGCTTTCAATCTTTCTGTCCATTGACTTGGCTGTGCCTTACCTGGTTGTGAGTAAATTGGAGATGGTCTGCTTTGGGCTAATGAGGGTGATGGAGAGATCTCCACGTCTGCTATAGGTCAGTGTAAGACGGGCCTGGATGTGCTCCAGAGACCGAATCCAGTTCCTGGTGCCGTGACAAGCTGTCACATTCCACCTCAATGTCAGTTTCCTGCGGAGTTCACTATCAGACAGACAGAGCATCAGGTATAACAAATCTAACTGGCCAAGTTGGCATTATGAATTAGTGGAATTACTTTATCAGTGGTGGCTAGGTGGGAGGAGCTAATGGAATGGTATCACACACCACACAAATGGAAACCACATGTTTGACTCCGTTCCAAGCATTGCATCCCAGCCATTACAATGAGCCCGTCCTATAGCTCTTCCCACCAGCCTCCACTTCTGTTTATGCTCAATAAAATCTGAAGATCATGTTTATGTTTACTGTAAACAGCTATAGAACACACTAAGTGGCTGTTTTCCTACTAACTATCCATAAGTGAGATGAAAGGACAAGGGTGTTTTCCTTACATGGCTCTGGTAATGAGGTCAATGGTGCATTTCCTTTTAGGTTTGACTGCTTTCCATTTACTGGCCAACTCCACCAGTCTCCCTGCATCCAGTAGCCCATATCCATAGTAATGGCTGACTACAATAAAGCAAATCAGGTGTATGATGCTATAGCTGTGTTTACACAGGCAGCCCAATTCTTATATTTTTTTCACTAACTGGTCTTTTGACCAATCTGATTGGTCAAAAAAAATATCAGAATTGGGCTGCCTGTCTAAAAGCAGCCCAGTTCATTCATTTCAACTCAATTTCTGGCCCTACAGTTTAGCAAATCACATCCCAGTTGGGTAATGGTCAACTACCTAACACTAGAAGGTAGTGCTTTATGTCTCACCAGGTCTTCCAACACCATTGGTCCGCCAATCATGCGTTCGAAGATCTACCGGTCTAGATGCTCGTACCACGAGGTGTTGCACATCACGCCAGTTGAGTGTCGGGCTGTGGGAGAAGTTGGGATATTATCATCTTTCTCGATGACTCAAAGCCTCAAACTTACAACAAATAGGTTATTGAGTTACAGGTGCACAGAGACAAGAGACTGGTTACTTTGCCTCCAGAGCCAGTGCAATGATTCCAGCAGCCAGAGGGGCAGAGGCAGAGGTCCCAGTATGGTCTGAGGTGCAGGATTGATGCAGGTCGGTGGTGACCTGGAAGGGAAACAACATCCAGGTATTTTGTTGAGGCTTTGCTTACTGTTGCTGTAGGTGGTAAATGTGAGATAAATATTGATCTTTTTCAGAGTTCCACACATCTTAAGCAAACCTTTGCATTCATGTGACTACTTTGTTAAGCACAATTAAACTAAAGCTAAACTAGTCAAAGATTTAACAGAATGCTTTGTCACTCTAAATGCATCTTTTTAAAGAAATATATGAATGTTAAAAACACTAGCGTGGGATGAGTTGGGGACAAAGAGACGTACAATACTGCGGTGATGAAAGCTGCCACCACTGTAGGTTGTTGTTAGAATGGCAGAGCAGGGTTCACTGTAGAAGGGCAGTGTTCCCCTCTCAGTGGTACTACCAACAGACAACGTGTAAATGCTGTTGGTGTAGCCATCGCAGTTGCAGTTGTCAAAGCTGGCGCCCCCATTGCCTGAAGCCCAGACGTAAATGGAACCCAAGCCACCTCGGCCCTGTAAGGTATTGAATATGTTTTTTAAGACTCATTGTATGATCTTACCGCTTTAGTTGCCATGMCGATTACATTGTTTTATCTTATCTAACAAAATGGACACTACTGATGAAACAGGTAATATAGGATAACCAGTACAAGTTGTATCATACATTGGTAATGCCTCTGATAAAGGCTTCTTGGGCCAATGTGTTTGGCCCCTCCAAATTCGTCCCCAAATCTTCAGGTCCCCAGCTGGAGCTGTAGATGTCAATGTGTTGCTGATTCAAATTTAAGGACATGGCTTCTATCAGGTCAGTCACTTGTCCATCCAACATTCGAACTCCTGGACAAAACAGAACAAGTAACAGGATGCAAATTAAAGCAGGATAATTGCAGTACAGTTCTATATGCTATTAAAAGAGACCGAATGAGTGAATGTATGGGTAATACTTGCCTCCGATCTTGGCCTGATATGCCACTCCAACCCCACACACCCCATTATTTGCCACCGCTGCCACCACCCCAGCACACCGTGTTCCATGCCTATAGAACAGAAGACAAAAGGGGTTCATCCATACAGAATGTTGTCACATAGTGCACTTCATACATGATACATGATGTAATATCTTGCATTAAAATCTTAACATCACAGCAAATTACCTCTTCGGTCTGGTCAGAGAGTATTGAGTGTCTGGGTTGGGGTCATTATCGTTCATGTCATAGCTAGCCTGTGGATCCTACAGGTACAATACATTAGGTCTTTATAAGGATCCTTTGCCACTTGTATTTTATTTTTTAAATAATATTTGTCTTTTTCCATTTTTGTTCCAGCACTATATTGCTGGAACAAAATTCTAAATACATTTCATATTGATGTTCTAGTGCCATTCGGGTAATTTAAAGTATTGATTGGGGACATTTTTGTGGAGGAATGTAACTTTTTCTGGGTGATTTGTGCTTCCCATTAATGTGTTTTTGTATTTTAATATATATATAGGGTATAATCTGTATATTTATGTTGTATTATACAAGGCACATTTGTAAAAGAGACCTAGGTCTCAATGTGTTCCCTGTTAAAAAARAGGTTAAATAAAAAATGTATAATAACAACTCACATAATTTTCAGCAATGTCTGGGTGGCTTGTCTCTAGGCCATCGTCTAAGATGGACACCACCACCCCTTTTCCTGTGTAGCCTCGAGCCCATGCAGCCACCACATTCTGATCAAAGGCCTCACTCTGGAAAAGCAGTTTGAATAAATTATTTTTTCTGTTTTAAAACGGGGATAACCATTTGTTTTCACTCAAGGCAGAAAAAACTAAAACAGGCTGAATAAAAATGTAAAGAGCTTCTATTATGGAAATATACTTCAAACAAAAATGGAAGCTTAATGTTGACATACCAGGTACCACTGCTGATTGAAAAATGGATCAGTTGGTACTGTGAAAGAGTGTCTTCTCTTTCTACTCCTTCCAGATTGCTGTGCAAACCAAAGCACCTAAGAAACAGAAAGTACATCATCACACTCATTACAATAAGAGAAATGCTGGGACTGGTTATTCCAGCCAATTTTGAATAGTATTGACCTATTGGCTATTCACCTTAGGGTCCATTTTGAGTCGAAGATTATGCAAATATTGTGCCTGCAATGATTGTTTTGCCACCTGTCTTTGCTCCATATGGTAATAGTTGCCATCTGGAAATATCTACAAATATAATATGCCAGAAGAAATTAGCTAGTCATAATATGTCAAAAGATCTATACATAAAAATACAAATCATTATATGACATAAACTGTGAACTAACATTGTTTTACCTTTCCCAGGTTATGGAAACCATGCTTCTTTGCAATCTTGTTGATTTGTTCAGGAGTGCAATTCAAATGTAAAGCCCAAATGTTAGTGTAGATCACCTCGGCATACATTGTGCACACATAAAACATACACAAGAAGCAACTGATATACCTCATTCTGTCTGCTGTTTGAACTGTTCAGCTGATACATTGTTGGTCATAGAGAAGCAACCCTTTCATTTCGCTAACTCTCATGTCTACAACTTGATTTGAACTGATGTTGACAGTTTCATCACTAACGGTTGTAGCTTTACATTCGAATATGCCTACTACACGAGCGTGAACAATAACTAATATTCCCGCCACGGATAATCAAGACTGGCGCGCAAATATCTGTGCATTGTTTGGTCACTTTTGCGTTGGGTAACGGCATTGACAAGACTATGATTTGGGACCGATGTAAAGACAGTTTCAAGTTAGATATTCGACGGATATTCGCCTGTAGTTTTCCTTACGTCCACCAACAGCAGTTAGGGACCGTCAACATAGTGACAAATCAAAATTTTCAAATTTAAAACATCTTGGCCATGTTTTGTTATAATCTCCACCCTGCACAGCCAGAAGAGGACTGGCCACCCCTCATAGCCTGGATCCTCTCTAGGTTTCTTCCTATGTTTTGACTTTCTAGGAAGTTTTTCCTAGCCACCGTGCTTCTACACCTGCATTGAATGCTCTTTGGGGTTTTAGGCTGGGTTTCTGTAGAGCACTTTGATATATCAGCTGATGTAAGAAGGGCTATATAAATACATTTGATTTGATTTGAAATTTCAATAGCTATTTAACCATTTCTCCTAACACTTTCATAAGTTGTAGCTAAACCAATGGCATAGACACACATTGCACACCCTTTAGTTTGTCGACATTGCAATTTATTGTCCTGGCCACATCTGCAGTCCTCATGCCTCCTTGCAGCATTCCTAAGGCACGTTCACGCAGATCAGCAGGACCTGGGCATCTTTCTTTTGTGTGTTTCAGAGTCAGTAGAAAGGCTCTTTAGTTCATAAGTTTTCATAACTGTGACCTAATTGCTACCGTCTGTAAGCTGTTAGTGTCTATATGACCGTTCCATAGGTGCATGTTCATTAATTGTTTATGTTCATGAACAAGCATGGAAACAGTGTTTAAACCCTTTACAATGAATATCTGTGAAGTTATTTGGATTTTTACGAATTATCTTTGAAGAACAGGGTCCTGAAAAGGGACGTTTCTTTTTTCTGAGTTTATGATTTGTACATAGTCTAGTTTAGAGATAATGGCTTTTTCTAGAAGCCAGGGAGTCAGCTTATTCTTCCATTGTGGAAAATATTCCTGCTCCCCCCTTATTTCTGCACATTGTGTCTTGAATGCTCAATATACAGTTGAAGTCAGAAGTTTACATACACCTTAGCCAAATACATTTAAACTTATTTTTTACAATTCCTGACATTTAATCCTAGTAAAAATTCCCTGTCTAGTCAGTAGGATCACCACTTTATTTTAAGAATGTGAAATGTCAGAATAATAGTAGAGAGAATGATTTATTTCAGCTTTTATTCACATTCCCAGTGGGTCAGAAGTTTACATACACTCAATTAGTATTGTTAGCATTGCCTTTAAATTGTTTAACTTGGGTCAAACGTTTCGGATAGCCTTCTACAAGCTTCCCACAATAAGTTGTGTGTGCATATATATACACACACAGTACTAGTCAAAAAGTTTAGACAACCTACTCAATCTTTATTTTTACTCTTTTCTACATTGTAGAAATCAAAAACTATGATATAGCACATATGGATCATATAATAACCAAAAAAGTGTTAAAACAAATACATTTCATATTTGAATTCTTCAAAGTAGCCACCCTTGCCTTGATGACAGCTTTGCACACTCTTGGCATTCTCTCAACCAGCTTCATGAGTAGTCACCTGGAATGCATTTCAATTAACAGGGTGCCTATTTAAAAGTGAAATCGTGGAATTATTTCCTTCTTTATGCATTTAGCCAATCAGTTGTGTTGTGACAAGTAGGGTTGTATACAGAAAATAGCCCTATTTGGTAATAGACCAAGTCCATATTATGGCAAGAACAGCTTAAATAAGCAAAGAGAAACGACAGTCCATCATTACTTTAAGACATGAAGGTCAGTCAATGCGAAAATTAAGAACTTTGAAAGTTTATTCAAGTGCAGTTGCAAAAACCATCAAGCGCTATGTTGAAACTGGCTCTCATAAGGACCGCCACAGGAAAGGATGATCCCAGAGTTACCTCTGCTGCAGAGGATAAGTTCATTAGATACCAGCCTCAAATTGCAGTCCAAATAAATGCTTCACAGAGTTCAAGTAACAACATATCAACATCAACTGTTCAGAGAGACTGTGTGAATCAGTCCTTCATGTCGAATTGCTGCAAAGAAACCACTAAAAAAGGACATCAATAAGAAGGGATTGCTTGGGCCAAGAAACACAAGCAATGGACATTAGACCGGTGGAAATCTGTCCTTTGTCTGATGAGTCCAAATTTGACATTTTTGATTCCAACCGCCATGTCTGAGACGCAGAGTAGGTGAACGGATGATCTCCGCATGTGTGCTCCCACCGTGAAGCATGGAGGAGGAGTGTTAATGTGTGGGGTGCTTTGCTGGTACACTGTCGTGATTTATTACAATTCAAGGCACACTTAACCCACAATCCCTCACCTAATTAGAGTAAAGTAGTAGACACAACACTTAAGCTGGAAGTAGAAGCCTATACATACTTTAACATTTTACAGACACAGTATGGTTACAATAGTTATCTTTGTTAGTTTTTAGTCCCATCCTTCAGCTCCACTAAACCCCTCCCATCTATCTCTGAACACCTATTATACTATTTAACATATATTTTCCACTGTGCTGTGATGTTTCACAAAAGTTCTGAACCTTTCTATTCTCATAGATTCTACATATTGTAAATTAAAGACCTTTTTTTGCTAAGAGATTATAATATTATTAATCGATTGACTATGACTTTTTAAATCACTTCTATGTATTGCTTTCAATCTTCTGGCCATTGACTTGGCTGTGCCTTACCTGTTGTGAGTAAATTGGAGATGGTCTGCTTTGGCTAATGAGGGTGATGGAGAGATCCACGTCTGCTATAGGTCAGTGTTAGACGGGCCTGGATGTGCTCCAGAGACCGAATCCAGTTCCTGTGCCGTGACAAGCTGTCACATTCCACCTCAATGTCAGTTTCCTGCGGAGTTCACTATCAGACAGACAGAGCATCAGTATAACAAATCTAACTGGCCAAGTTTGCATTATGAATTAGTGGAATTACTTTATCAGTGTGGCTAGTGGAGGAGCTAATGGAATGGTATCACACACCACACAAATGAAACCACATGTTTGACTCCGTTTCAAGCATTGCATCCCAGCCATTACAATGAGCCCGTCCTATAGCTCTTCCCACCAGCCTCCACTTCTGTTTATGCTCAATAAAATCTGAAGATCATGTTTATGTTTACTGTAAACAGCTATAGAACACACTAAGTGCTGTTTTCCTACTAACTATCCATAAGTGAGATGAAGGACAAGGTGTTTCCTTACATGGCTCTGGTAATGAGGTCAATGGTGCATTTCCTTTTAGGTTTGACTGCTTTCCATTTACTGCCAACTCCACCAGTCTCCCTGCATCCAGTAGCCCATATCCATAGTAATGGCTGACTACAATAAAGCAAATCAGGTGTATGATGCTATAGCTGTGTTTACACAGGCAGCCCAATTTATAATTTTTTTCACTAACTGGTCTTTTGACCAATCTGATTGGTCAAAAAAAATATCAGAATTGGCTGCCTGTCTAAAAGCACCCAGTTCATTCATTTCAACTCAATTTCTGGCCCTACAGTTTAGCAAATCACATCCCAGTTGGTAATGGTCAACTACCTAACACTAGAAGGTAGTGCTTTATGTCTCACCAGGTCTTCCAACACCATTGGTCCGCCAATCATGCGTTCGAAGATCTACCGGTCTAGATGCTCGTACCACAGGTGTTGCACATCACGCCAGTTGAGTGTCGGGCTGTGGAGAAGTTGGGATATTATCATCTTTCTCGATGACTCAAAGCCTCAAACCTACAACAAATAGGTTATTGAGTTACAGTGCACAGAGACCAGAGACTGGTTACTTTGCCTCCAGAGCCAGTGCAATGATTCCAGCAGCCAGAGGCAGAGGCAGAGGTCCCAGTATGGTCTGAGGTGCAGGATTGATGCAGTCGGTGTGACCTGGAAGGGAAACAACACCAGTATTTTGTTGAGGCTTTGCTTACTGTTGCTGTAGGTGGTAAATGTGAGATAAATATTGATCTTTTTCAGAGTTCCACACATCTTAAGACAAACCTTTGCATCATGTGACTACTTTGTTAAGCACAATTAAACTAAAGCTAAACTAGTCAAAGATTTAACAGAATGCTTTGTCACTCTAAATGCCATCTTTTAAAGAAATATATGAATGTTAAAAAACATGCGTGGGATGAGTTGGGACAAAGAGACGTACAATACTGCGGTGATGAAAGCTGCCACCACTGTAGGTTGTTGTTAGAATGGCAGAGCAGGGTTCACTGTAGAAAGGCAGTGTTCCCCTCTCAGTGGTACTACCAACAGACAACGTGTAAATGCTTTGGGTAGCCATCGCAGTTGCAGTTGTCAAAGCTGGCGCCCCCATTGCCTGAAGCCCAGACGTAAATGGAACCACAAAGCCACCTCGCCCTGTAAGGTATTGAATATGTTTTTAAACTCATTGTTATGATCTTACCGCTTTAGTTGCCATGACGATTACATTGTTTATCTTATCTAACAAAATGGACACTACTGATGAAACAGGTAATATAGGATAACCAGTACAAGTTGATCATACATTGGTAATGCCTCTATAAAGGCTCTTGGCCAAGTGTTTGGCCCCTCCAAATTCGTCCCCAATTTCAGGTCCCCAGCTGGAGCTGTAGATGTCAATGTGTGCTGATTCAAATTTAAGACATGGCTTCATCAGTCAGTCACTTGTCCATCCAACATTCGAACTCCTGGACAAAACAGAACAAGTAAACAGATGCAAATTAAAGCAGGATAATTGCAGTAACAGTTCTATATGCTATTAAAAGAGACCGAATGAGTGAATGTATGGTAATACTTGCCTCCGATCTTGGCCTGATATGCCACTCCAACCCACACACCCCATTATTTGCCACCGCTGCCACCACCCCAGCCACACCGTGTCCATGCTATAGAACAGAAGACAAAAGGGTTCATCCATACAGAATGTTGTCACATAGTGCACTTCATACATGATACATGATGTAATATCTTGCATAAAATCTTAACATCACAGCAATTACCTCTTCGGTCTGGTCAGAGAGTATTGAGTGTCTGGGTTGGGTCATTATCTTCATGTCATAGCTAGCCGTGGATCCTACAGGTACAATACATTAGGTCTTTATAAGGATCCTTTGCCACTGTTATTTTATTTTTTAAATAATATTGTTTTTTCCATTTTTGTTCCAGCACTATATGCTGGAACAAAATTCTAAATACATTCATATTGATGTTCTAGTGCCATTCGGTAATTTAAAGTATTGATTGGGGACATTTTTGTGGAGGAATGTAACTTTTCTGGGTGATTTGGTGTTCCCATTAATGTGTTTTTGTATTTTAATATATATATAGGTATAATCTGTATATTTATTGTATTATACAAGGCACATTTGTAAAAGAGACCTAGGTCTCAATGTTTCCCTGTTAAAAAAAAGGTTAAATAAAAAATGTATAATAACAACTCACATAATTTTCAGCAATGTCTGGGTGGCTTGTCTCTAAGCCATCGTCTAAGATGGACACCACCACCCCTTTTCCTGTGTAGCCTCGAGCCCATGCAGCCACCACATTCTGATCAAAGCCTCACTCTGGAAAAGCAGTTTGAATAATATTTTTTTCTGTTTTAAAAGGGGATAACCATTTGTTTTCACTCAAGGCAGAAAAAACTAAAACAGGCTGAATAAAAAGTAAAGAGCTTCTATTATGGAAATTACTTCAAACAAAAATGGAAGCTTAATGTTGACATACCAGTACCACTGCTGATTGAAAAATGGATCAGTTGGTACTGTGAAAGAGTGTCTTCTCTTTCTACTCCTTCCAGATTGCTGTGCAAACCAAAGCACCTAAGAAACAGAAAGTACATCATCACACTCATTACAATAAGAGAAATGCTGGACTGGTTATTCCAGCCAATTTTTAATAGTATTGACCTATTGGCTATTCACCTTAGGGTCCATGAGTCGAAGATTATGCAAATATTGTGCCTGCAATGATTGTTTTGCCACCTGTCTTTGCTCCATATGTAATAGTTCCATCTGGAAATATCTACAAATATAAATATGCCAGAAGAAATTAGCTAGTCATAATTTGTCAAAAGATCTATACATAAAAATACAAATCATTATATGACATAAACTGTGAACTAACATTTTTTTACCTTTCCCAGGTTATGGAAACCATGCTTCTTTGCAATCTTGTTGATTTTTCAGGAGTGCAATTCAAATGTAAAGCCCAAATGTTAGTGTAGATCACCTCGGCATACATTGTGCACACATAAAACATACACAAAGAAGCAACTGATATACCTCATTCTGTCTGCTGTTTGAACTGTTCAGCTGATACATTGTTGGTCATAGAGAAGCAACCCTTTCATTTCGTTAACTCTCATGTCTACAACTTGATTTGAACTGATGTTGACAGTTTCATCACTAACGGTTGTAGCTTTACATTCGAATATGCCTACTACACGAGCGTGAACAATAACTAATATTCCCGCCACGGATAATCAAGACTGGCGCGCAAATATCTGTGCATGTTTTGTCACTTTTGCGTTGGGTAACGGCATTGACAAGACTATGATTTGGGACCGATGTAAAGACAGTTTCAAGTTAGATATTCGACGGATATTCGCCTGTAGTTTTCCTTACGTCACCAACAGCAGTTAGGGACCGTCAACATAGTGACAAATCAAAATTTTCAAATTTAAAACATCTTGGCCATGTTTTGTTATAATCTCCACCCTGCACAGCCAGAAGAGGACTGGCCACCCTCATAGCCTGGATCCTCTCTAGTTTCTTCCTATGTTTTGACTTTCTAGAAGTTTTTCCTAGCCACCGTGCTTCTACACCTGCATTGAATGCTCTTTGGGGTTTAGGCTGGTTTCGTGAGCACTTGATATATCAGCTGATGTAAGAAGGCTATATAAATACATTTGATTTGATTTGAAATTTCAATAGCTATTTACCATTTCCCTAACACTTTCATAAGTTGTAGCTAAAAATGGCATAGACACACATTGCACACCCTTTAGTTTGTCAATTTTCATCTCACATGGTTTACATGCATTTTTTCAAAATGTAAAATTTCAATAGCTTCTTGGTCATATGACCTGGTGACTTCAAACAAGGTTCAGAATGTCCACTCAGTGGGCCTACACATTGCACATCTTTAGTTTGTCCAATTTTTATCTCACATGGTTTTACATAATTTTTCAAAATGTAGAATTTTAATAGCCCTTGGTCATGACCTGGTGACTTCAAACAAGGTTCAGAATGTCCACTCAGTGGCCTACACATTGCACACCCTTTAGTTGCCATTTTTATCTCACATGGTTTTACATGACTTTTTCAAAATGTAGAATTTTAATAGCTCCTTGGTCATGTGACCTGGTGACTTCAAACAAGGTTCAGAATGTCCACTCAGTGGCCTACACATTGCACACCCTTTAGTTTGTCCATTTCATCTCACATGGTTTTACATAATTTTCAAAATTTGAATTCAATAGATCCTTGGTCATGTGACCTGTGACTTCAAAACAAGGTTCAGAATGTCCACTCAGTGGGCCTACACATTACTCACCCTTTAGTTTGTCCATTTTTTATCCACATGGTTTACATGAATTTTTCAAAATTAGAATTTCGATAGCTCTTGGTCATTGACCTGGTGACTTCAAACAAGGTTCAGAATGTCCACTCAGTGGTCCTACACATTGCACACCCTTTAGTTTGTCCATTTTTACTCACACGTTGTTTACATGAATTTTCAAATGTAAGATTTCAATAGCTCCTTGGTCATGTAACCTATGACTTCAAAAAGTTCAGAAATGTCCACTCAGTGGCCTACACATTGCACACCTTTAGTTGTCCAGTATCACATGTTTTACATGAATTTTTCAAAATGTAGAATTAATAGCTCCTTGGTCATGTGACCTGGTGACTTCAAACAAGGTTCAGAATGTACACTCAGTGGCCTACACATTGCACCACCTTTAGTTTGTCCATTTTCATCTCACATGGTTTTACATGAATTTTTCAAAATTTTGAAAAATTCATGTAAAACCATGTGAGATGAAAATGGAACAAACTAAAGGTGTGCAATGTGTAGGCCATTGAGTGGAACTTCTGAACCTTGTTTGAAGTCACCAGTCACATGACCAAGAGATATGAAATTCTACATTTAGAGAAATTCATGTAAACCATGTGAGATAAAATGACAAAACTAAAGGGTGTGCAATGTTAGGCCCACTGAGTGGACATTCTGAACCTCTGTTTGAAGTCACCAGGTCACCATGGACCAAGGAGCTATTAAAATTCTAACATGTTTGAAAAATTCATGTAAAACCATGTGAGATAAAAATGGACAAACTAAAGGGTGTGCAATGTGTAGGCCCACTGAGTGACATTCTGAACCTTGTTTGAAGTCACCAGGTCACATGACCAGGAGCTATCGAAATTCTACATTTTTAAAAATTCATGTAAAACCATGTGAGATAAAAAAAAATGGACAAACGAACAAGGGTTGATAATGTGTAGGCCCATTGAGTGGACATTCTGAACCTTGTTTGAAGTCACCAGGTCACAGGACCAAGATCTATTGGAAATTCAAAAATTTGAAAAAATTCATGATAAAACATGTGAGATGAAAAATGGACAAACTAAAGGGTGTGCAATGTGTAGGCCCACTGAGTGGACATTCTAACCTTGTTGAAAGTTCACCAGGTCACATGACCAAGGAGCTATTAAAATTCTACATTTTGAAAAAAATCATGTAAAACCATGTGAATACAAATAGGACAAACTAAAGGTGTGCAATGTGTAGGCCCACTGAGTGGACATTCTGAACTGATTTGAATACATTAGTTACATGACCAAGAGCTATTGAAATCTTACAATTGAAAAAATTCATGTAAACAAAACTGTGAATAAAAATGGACAAACTAAACGGGTGCAATGTGTAGGACCACTGAGTGACATTTGAACCTGTTTGAAGTCACCAGTCACATGACCAAGGAGCTATCGAAATCTACATTTTGAAAAATTCATGTAAAACCATGTGAGATAAAAAATGGACAAACATAAAGGTGATAATGTGTAGGCCCACTGAGTGGACATTCTGAACCTTGTTTGAAGTCACCAGTCACATGCCAAGGACTATTGAAATTCAAAATTTTGAAAAATTCATGTAAAACCATGTGAGATGAAAATGACAAACTAAAGGGTGTGCAATGTGTAGGCCCACTGAGTGGACATTCTGAAACTGTTTGAAAGTCACCAGGTCACATGACCAAGGAGCTATTAAAATTCTACATTTTGAAAAAGTCATGTAAAACCATGTGAGATAAAAATGGACAAACAAAGGGTGTGCAATGTGTAGGCCCACTGATGGGACATTCTAACCTTGTTTGAAGTCACCAGGTCACATGACCAAGGAGCTATTAAAATTCTAATTTTGAAAAATTAATGTAAAACCATGTGAGATAAAAAATGGACAAACTAAAGGAGTGCAATGTGTAGCCCACTGAGTGGACATTCTGAACCTTGTTTGAAGTCACCAGTCATATGACCAAGAAAGCTATGAAATTTACATTTGAAAAATGCATGGAAAACCATGTGAGGATGAAAATTC